>NC_084823.1:2973821-3273821 GCF_958449725.1 Rosa rugosa | reverse complement strand
GTTGAGGAGAAAAAAGATATGAAGTATTTGAGTTATTTTGATGAGAATGAGGAATAAGATACATGAGGATAAGGAAGACAATTTGGTTAAAGCCAAGTCAAGTGACAGGACCTGCCTCAGATTTCACCCTGAAACCCGAGGTGGCCCTGCGGGGCCCACCTTAAGAATAACTCTACCGAAAATTCGGCAGCGTCACCCCTAAAAGTGGACTACCCAGAACCTGTAGAAAACACATTTACACTTCTAAACAATCCATCCTTATTCTCCTGGAGCCACCTTGCTCCCCAAATCACAACATCTCCTATTTCACAAATACAAGTCTCAACTTAACAACATCAATCCTACACCTAATACAAAAGGTAAACCAGGAAAACAGAAATAAGATGAATACGTGGAAGCTGTGCTGTTGACTATGCCTCGACTCCATGTACGCTTGACCTTAACTAATCTGGTCTGCAAACTGGAAATTTGAAACCGAAGGGCCTAGGGGAAAGTATTTAAAAACGTTAGCGTGAGTGGACAAAAATAAATAAGGGCTAAATACAAATTACTACCCTGTGGTTTAGGTCCAAAATCAATTCAGTCCCTGAACTTCTAATTTCATCAAAAACACCCCTGCACTTTCAATTTTGATCTAATATGTCCAATTTGTTAGTTTTCCAACAATTGAGTTATTTAACTTGTTAATGTGGCTCATATATGGCCTATGTTTTATGATGTGGTGTCGAGGTGGTCTGCATAGTTAATTTAGGAGTGAGTCCTACTATTAAAAATAAATAGATTTTCAACAAATAATCCAACTATAACTTGAACCCATAACAGAATATTAACGAATTGGACCTATTAGATCAAAATTGAAAGTACAGGGGTGTTTTTGATGAAATTAGAAGTCCAGGGACTGAATTGATTTTGGACCTAAATCACATGGTACTAACTAGTATTTAGCCCAATAAATAATCAAGATACTTTAAATAAGGTAAACTTTAATACTTTCCCATGTATTTAAACTTATAAAACCTCAATGCATTCAAGGTTTATAAAACATATTTCTTTAAGCTCAAAAACTCGTGAAAACATACCAGCCCCGCTGGTTAAGAGAAATTGGACTAGCCTCGCTAGTCAAGAATAATAAAGTATAAGTAGGGGAAAACGATAACTATACGAATGAGCCTCCTAGGCTAAAGTACTCCCATAATCTAGTACGTACCCTTACGCCACTGAGGCGGATAGGATACTGAGCTTCAGGGTTACCGCCACAAAGGCAGCAGCCCAGCACCACAAAGGCGGACAGCAATCCGTGTTTCAATCACGCCACCACAAAGGCAGACAACATGCTAACATGATAATATAATCACCACAAGTAGGGCATAAGAAAAACATTCGAAAATCATCAAATCCATAAATCCATAAAATCCATCAAGCTTCCCCAAAATCTTGCTAATGAAATCATGAGTACGATTCCCAACTGTACTTGGAGAATCTCAAGATAATTCAATTAAATCAACGACATGTCTCACACGTCAAAATAATCTCAAACCGATAATAAATAGCGAGATTAAATTACAAATCATAAATTCAAATAATAACCAATCATCGAAAGCTTAAGGTCAAACAAATGGCAAAACAAATTTTTTTTCTGAAAGTCAACATCAAAATAAATCACAATTAATTCTCTGAAATCATCATCGAAAACAATTCACGAGATAAATCAAAATCAAATTCCAAAATCGAATCATATGTTCAAAATATAAACCAAAAACAAATAATATGGTCGATCAAGGTTTGAAGGCAGCCGCACCAGCCCTTTATTCAAAAATAAAATAAAATATGGTCGATAAATGAAATGATAAAGGAATAAATCACTCATTCGGAAAATATTTGCATGCATCATTTAAAATCAAAGGTTCACTCACAATACGATTTAGGCGCCTAGGCCGTCACATGTAACAATTTCCTCAACGAGCGCGCAGTGGCTCGGTATGTCGTCCTGTACACAATAATACATCTTAATTAAATAACCGAACGGAATGTCCGAAATAAATTCTTAATAAATGAACTGAAAACTCAATATCTTTGACCCTCCAAAATCTACAAGTTTCAAACATTACCATCAACATCGTTTCATCAATTCTAGCATTCTAGAATAGAAACAAAGAAAATCCAATGGTCGGATTGCTGAAAATAAACACTCGAAACTCCAAAACTTCGTAAATTCCTAATCGATACCAAACTTCCTCTGAATTCCACCAAACTCATACCCACAAGTTCTTCACACTACAAGGAACCAATTAGCAAAAATAGATGGCCGAAAAAGGCCACATGCACCCCCACGGGCCACCAACAATGGCGGCGCGTGGGCCGCTGGTCCCGACCCCGAATTGGGTCATGAAATTTCATCACCATGATCCCCTCATCACATAAAGTCCATTTTAAGTATAGAAGCCGAAATTTACCTCGAAAGGATTTTGGAAGGATTTGGGGCCAAATCGCTCAAATCCGAAATTCGTCTTCCTCGGGTCGAATTGAGATGTGAAACTTGGAGGGTTTGTAGAGGATAGCAAGACGAACAAAGCCCAATTAGTCTCAACGTCCAATTTGGCCGGAGTTGGTCGGAATTCGAAAAATATGCCGAAAAAGAGCCTTACTTTCTTTTCTTCGATTCGTCGTGTATGGTGAATGATAGCGTGCAAATAATAAATGGTTGGAAAGCACGTTCCAAGGCAAAGAGACTGGGACCAGTTTCACAGCCTGAGGTGGCCGGAATCGGCTGGCAAGGCTGAGAAGGTTCAACGGCGAATATGCCGTTTTTGGGTTTTGGGGCTTCTATTTTGGGAAGCTTCCATATATTTATATATATGGTGGTTTCCAAAAGAGGAAACTACTATTTATAGTATCAGAGTTCCCACTATTTATAAAAATACCATTAACTTAAATCCTTAATAACTTCTTCATTACAACTCCGATTTTAGTATACTTCATGCTTACGAATTCGGTTTAACATGCTCTACAACTTCCGTGAAGAAAAAGTTTCTCAAATGACCAACGAAACAAAAAGTCAACTTTTATGACCCCTTAAAAGTATCGAAACGAGGTTAAAAGTGAAAGTAAATGTCATTTACCATCCGAATGACCAGTAAACTGGTAAATTGAGATACGGGACGTACCATCCAGAATGCCTAGGAAAAGGATAGGGCCACTATATGAAGCAGATTGGGACAAGGCTGGCGGTTTTGTCAAGTTTTTGAAGGTCAAACCAACCAATTGCACCCTAAGCCTTCCATGACATAATGGCCATTACATCAGAGGACGTCAAGGTAAAAAAAAATTATTGGAAAAGAGATGAAATTTCATTTGTGGTTTGATCCCTCCCAAATATATGTGATGCTTTATTTCAGTATAACCACATGTTCATAATGCATGCTATTTTACACACACAACTTCGATTTATGGTGTCCTACCGTCCTCACTATATACCTCACTATATACCATCAAAGTTTTGATTTCTCTCAGTTTTGGCAGCCATAACATCAACAACTAGAACTTGCCTGGTGGCTCCAAATGATCACAGAACACTAAGCCTAGATGCTTTACAAAAGAATGCACCAACTGTGAAGAACAGACTGCTGTTGTTTGATTTGTAGCACCATCGAGGTGGAAGCAGCTTCTCAGGATTATGCTCATGTCAAAGCGTCCTAAAATCCCCCCCTTCTGGCCCAAGCCACAGGACCAACAAGACACCTAATCCCTCGAGAGATTACTAAACACTTCTATTATTTGTATACAAAGAGCAGCATTTCCAACTTAAGTTTGGTTGAATTTTTTGGCTAACTTCTTCATGTGTTTCTGATTTTGTTTGATGGGTTTGATTATTCTTCTATCGTCTCTTGAACGACTATATTCCCGCAGCAAAGCGCGGGTACGCTTTCTAGTTATGAACAAACATGAATACTAATTGCTAGGCTAGCCTTGTAGTAGGTTAATTGGGGTTTTATTTTGCCCATTTTGTAAACTGTTAAGGATGATGATTTCAGATATAATACCCCAATATTCAAATCACTCGTCAACTGTCAAAATTGCAATTTATAACAGCAGCTACATATTTTGTGGACATCATCCTCTTTATAGAATGTGATGTCT
The DNA here is from genome assembly GCF_958449725.1 of Rosa rugosa. Classification (NCBI taxonomy): domain Eukaryota; kingdom Viridiplantae; phylum Streptophyta; class Magnoliopsida; order Rosales; family Rosaceae; genus Rosa; species Rosa rugosa. The sequence goes on along the minus strand of NC_084823.1, from coordinate 3,269,684 downwards.
AGATATAAAATTGAAATCAGTTTTAACCATAAAAACTGATGTCCAGTAATACAGATACATCAGTTCCAAAATGAAAATCGATGTTATTAAAATATGCAGACATCGATTTTTTGTCAAAAACGATATCTTACTGAGTACCAGACATCAGTTCCAAAATGGAAATCGATGTTACTAAAATATACAGACATCGATTTTTTGTCGAAAACGATATGTTACTGAGTACCAGACATCAGTTCCAAAATGGAAATCGATGTTACAAAAATATACAGACATTGATTTTTTGTCGAAAACGATATGTTACTGAGTAGCAGACATCAGTTCCAAAATGGTAACCGATGTCTGTAACAGTATCAGTCATCGGTTCTTAAATCAATAACGATGTTAAAACGCAAACTTGTGTTGTGTAATCTATATTTCTTTAAGCATTATATACAATAAAATGTGTGTTTAACAATAGTAAAACATGTAAGTTTGTTATCATTTAAACCTATTTACATCGATTTATAATTAGGAACCGATGTCTACACGAATACTAGACATCGGCTAAAAACCGATGTCTGCATTTTCCGGATCTTTCTCATCACCCACAAAGACATCGGTTGGGTTTTTGTTTCTCATCGGTTTTTGGCCGATATCTGGGGCCATAATTCTAGTAGTGTTCCTAATATTCCAATGCAGACCATTATACAGCCTTGGCCCGCAAGAGGATGGGCGCTGGATTTAATTGGGATGATTCACCCACATTCATCACTTCAACACAAGTTCATCATCGTCGCGACTGATTTCTTTACAAAGTGGGTTGAAGCAGAACCTTTGAAGGAAGCATCTGGTGGCACGTTGCGACAATTCCTATTCAGAAACATCATCTGCAGATTTGGGATCCCAGAAGTTTTTGTTTCGGACCGGGGAGCAGCTTTCATGGGTGGTGAAGTTGATAAACTGGCAAGAGAATGGGGAATACAGTTCATCCATTCCAGTCCATATTATGCTCAGTCTAACGGTCAAGCGGAGGCCAACAACAAGATCATTATCAATTTGCTGAAGAAAATATTGGAAGTTAATCCACGACAGTGGCATGAGACACTTTATGAAACTCTTTGGGCTTACTGCACCTCTAAGCGGAATCCCACCGCGACAACACCTTATGCTTTGATATTTGGCCATGATGCAGTTCTGCCGTTGGAAGTCAACGTCCAATCATTACGAGTTCAAGAGCAACATCATCTCATTGGAGAAGACTACGTTCAGGCTATGTGGCAGGAACATGAAGACCTTAGCGAAAAGCGCTTGGAGGCTTTAGATAATTTGGTCATGGAAAAGCAACGAGTCGCTTGTGCCTATGACAAGCGAACGCGGGGAAGGAGTTACAGCGAAGGAGAGTTGGTTTGGAAAGCAGTTCTCCCGCTTGGCGAAAAATTAGATGGTCCCGGCAAATGGACTCCAAGATGGGAATGCCCGTACATCATCTATAAAATCTTAGAGAAATGAGCTTTTCATCTCAAGGACCTGGATGGAGATGTCCATCATAACCCTATCAATGGGAAATACTTGAAGAAATACTTTCCCAATGTCTAGGACTCGGAGGAGTCGTAGACAGTTTATTCGCATAAGACATGGGGGACAATTCTAGTGTTCCTACACTTGCAAAGCTCATTCATGAAGGCCTGTTTTTGAGGCCCATAATCATTTCTTTGCTATGCCTAGCAACACTAGGGGGGCAACACTATACAATACTAAGCCCATTTAGCCTAGCGACACTTCAATAGAAATTGTTTGTTTATATTCACATTTCGGTTTTTTGTTCTTCTTTGTTCTTTATTTCGTTGGTTGTTTTTTATTATTAGAGTCAAAATGAATTTTGGGTAAATATCTTCTTCATAGTAGGCGCATCCAATGGGATGTAATGTCTAAGGTCTAGTTTGGATACGAGAAGTGCTGACAAACGGTCTCATCCCCTGTCAATCAAATGAGCTGAGCTCCGCCAAAATCGTTCCTCTCTTCACCTGGTCATATTCCAAAGGAGTTACCAAAAGGAGAAGAGAAATATCCCTAAGTCCAAAACGTTTTTTCTTGTTTGTTGCGTCACTTTATGTGTTGTTCTTGTTTTTGTTTTGTTTTGAGTCTTAGGATGCCCTTTCAACTGTCTATGTTGAGTTTTTGTCTCCAAAATTATGGGTTAAAGAAAAAGAAAAAAAAAAAGAAGTCGTAAATACAACTCTTAGGGGACAATTCTAAGTGTTCTTACACTCGCGAAGCTTCTAAGCCGAATCAGCGGCTCCGGAAACTTTTTCCAGCTTTGCCCTCGCAGGAAAGGCTGAGCTCAAGGGAAATGTGAGAGCCACCACCGTGACCGCCACCTCCATCGGAAGTAGTCTTCATGTTGTCAAAGATGTCCTACCATGCACGGGAAACAGTGAAAGGGTTTCAATCTCCTGGTGATCTTCTCCTCTTTGTTCCATGAAAGTTTGGTCTACATTCATGTCAAAGAAAGTAGAACTAGTTCCCCCTCCAGCTGAGATTGAACAATCCCTAGCACTCTTCTCCATGTTCATAGATCCATAACCACCATAGTTCCCCATCTTCCCGTTAACAGCAATCATCACACCAGCGGAAGAAGCAGAAGCAGGTGCTGAAGATCCAAAGTTAATATACTGATCCTCATGTTTCCAATTGGTAACATTGTCATCACCAACAAGCCCTGATCTTTGCATGGGCACATGAACATCCGAAGTGGACTTCTTCTTCTGCTTCTCCCTAGCCCTTTGGTTCACGAACCAAAAATAGACGTTCTTGAACTCGATCTTGCCGTACCATTTCAGCTGGAGACAGATCCTCTGAACCTGCTCTATAGTTGGGGACCTAACTCCCTTGTTGTAGAAAAGCTCCTTGAGGATTCTTATATGATCTGTAGTGGGAGTCCACCTGCTCCGCCTACAAAGCATGTTAGCACTACTCCCGGCTGCTTTGTTGCTTCCTCCATCCTCGGTTGGTTGCTGGGTTTGTGGTTCCATTGGTGATGGGTTGAGAGAATGCAAGAATTGAAGAGTGATGATGATGAGTAATTAAGAAAGATTGCTGTTAGAAATATTCGAGTTGATGAAATGATTTTGGGATTGGAAATTTGGGTTTATAATGTGGAGGAAGATATAGGCATGCAAATATCCACCCTTGGATGAAGCTCAATTTCAAAACCGATGTCAGTAAATCGATATTAGTGATTCCAAATCTCGAGAAAAAAAGGGACTAGCAGCATGTGAGGAGCGGTTTTTGAGGAGTTAGCTATTATTAAAGGATTAATAGCATGTGGGGAAACCGAACGGTTTTCGAGGAGGTAACTGTTCTTTTCACAAGATTATTTTTCACAACTGTTGTTTTTCAACGAGTGATTAGTGCCTTAAATCTCGGAAAAGAAGGAGTTATTGACGCTAAGAGTTTTGAGTTGGGAGCCAGCAAGTGGATCCAAAAGATACATGTGTCCTCAAAAACCTCACCGCGATGCTCTTTTTGATGCGGAGCATATTTTAAAAGTTCATATTATTTTCAATATACAACTATGGGGGCCTATATTTGGGGCCTTGAGAGACACATTGACTCAACTTCTCACGGATATTTGAATATCAGGATAAGAAAATATTATTGTATTCATAAAGTGGCTTTGCGGCCAAAAGCAGTACATTCATTACAAAGTCAAAAGTGGCTAGAATACAAAACAGGAATCTTCGGATATCTTCTGAATCTTTTCTCAAGTGGAAGCAGCTATGGAATCCAACGTCGGGTTGAGCCGCACCATTATCCCAAGGAGGGGCAGACTTCGGGGAAGGAAAAAGAGGAGTAACGGAGCCCCTGCGCCCCCTTTACATGGAAGCGGCAGAGGAATCCAATATAGGCTTGGCCAACAACATTATCCATGAGAAATGGAGACTCCAGTGAAAGAAAATGGAGCCCCCGAGCCCCCTCAATTGTAAGCAGCTATGGAATCCAACGCCGGGTTGAGCCGCGCCATTATCTCCTGGAGGGGCAGAGAGTGAAGGAACCGAATATCAGCTTGAGTCTCTGCACCCCCTCTAGCCTTGGTAACCACCATTAGCTGGACGTGAAGTACAGGAACAACCATTCTGTAGCTTGAACCCATTCCTTCAAAGAGTCCATCCCTTCTCATCCCTCCAAGATTCTATCGAGAAGAGAAAGGGGGAGAAGGAGGTGAGAACCAAAGCCCCTTCCATCTGGAGGGCACAACACGGGCCGGGTCCAAAAGGAAGGAAACAGAGGAGGAAAGACGAACCTCAGAGTGGCCGTCCTCCCTTTCTCGGTTTCGCTCTGCTTGTAGGATTATGACAAAGATGATCTCGCATGATCGTGGATCCCACACTCGGAGCCCCCTCGCGTTTCTAAACCAATCTGAAGCCTGGCATTGTAGTTGCAGGATTCTAGAAGGAGAAACAAGGGGTTGCCTAAGATTACGCCATAAGGCCTAACCCAGGCTTAAGATTATGCCATAAAACCTAAAATTTAGAGGGTAAAGGTCATTTCATGAGGGGAAGATTTGTGAAGAAGGAGAAAAAGAAGCAAGGACTGAAACGCCATTTCTTGAATATTCCAGAAAAGTTGTTGTGAGTACTCCCTTCCCTAAATACAACTATTTATAAGGACTTCAGGCAAATCCCCACCCTTGGATGAAGCTCAATTTCAAAACCGATGTCAGTAAATCGAGATTAGTGATTCCAAATCTCGAAAAAGAGAGGATTAATAGCATGTAAGGAGACCGAACGGTTTTCGAGGAGGTAACTGTTCTATTCACGAGATTATTTTTTCACGACCGTTGTTTTTCAACGAGTTATTAATGCCTTAAATCGTGAAAAAGAGAGGATTAATAGCATGTGAGGAGACCGAACGGTTTTCGAGGGGGCCTACAGAAATTGGCCCGCAAAGCTCAATTTCAAGCAAAGTTCCTCCACGCGGAGGTTCGCCGCAATAGCACTAGCTTCGGCCTGAGTGGCCCATTCTCTGAGATGGGCCAGGTTGCGGCCCATTTCTTCAGAAGCAGCCAAAGGTTCATCGAGTTGGGCTTCTTCTGTAGCAATCGCGTTTTCAACAAAGGCTAAACCAGTATGGAGATTCTCGATCCGAAGTTTGAAGTCGGACCTTTGGATTTGTAGTTCCTACAGGTGGTTGGTTCGCTCATTTAAAATACCGCGAGAGATGTCCATTTCTCGAGAGAGGCTATTCAAAGCCTCTCGAGTGTCGTGAGCCTGGGCGTTCGCGGCCGGTTGAAGTTGGCGGGCCTCACCAAGTTCATTCAGCAGATCGTCAATGGCACTAAATTGCTGCAGGGTCAATGCCTTCTCCTGGCGAAGATACCTTAGAGCTTCCAAGACTCGCGGGAGGATGTCAGTCTCCAATACCCGAGGACCCAGATGTTCGTGAAGCACCATCTTAGCCTCATCCACAGCAGAAGGAGGAGTTACCTCTAACACCCTCATCAATCTCTCGAATCTGGTAGGAGGAGGAGGCGGCGGAAGCGCCACAGGATCACGAACCACCAATGCAAAAGGGTGGACAGCTTCCTCAGTTTCTTCATCTTCAACAGGTTGGTATGTCCCTTCAGCTACAGGAGAATCTGGAAACTCAACTCGCGGCTCACCATGGGAAAGTGGAGCAGATTCAAGCACAGAGCCCTCGGCTTCGACGGTTGTCTCATTTATTCGCGAGACTTGGGGGGCACCACCACCGTCAGTATCATTTTCCATCTCTGGGGCGACTGTCTCGCCGATAGGACCCTCAGCGTTTGCAGCCACCTCCTCGGTACAAACAGAATCCTGGTCAGGTTCAGAAATGTCAGAGAGCGGGGTTGAATCTAAAGGGAAATGGAAAGCATTGGCCAACAGTGGCTTACCTTTCGAGCTGTCGGGTCAATATCTGGTACGTGGTCACCAAGAGGATGAGGCCCCACCTCATTCACCTCTTGGACCTCTAGTGCCGTGAGAATCTCTGTCGTCATCAGTTCCTCATAAACGGCAGAAGTCTCAGAGTGGCTTTCCACGCTTTCATCCTCCGAGGAGTCGTCATCAGAGATTGTTATTAGAATGGTAGGACCTTGCAGATGCTCTGTAGATGTGGGAGACGGAAGAGGCGCCACGGGGTTAGTTGATGCTTGACCTAGCAAGAGAGTTGGCTCTTCTGCATTGGCTGAGGGTCCAGCCTCGCTTAGGCGAGAGGGATCAGTGGTCCTTTGACGGACCTATCAAAAGATACATAGTGAAGATCCTGCCCAGATTCTAAAATTTAAATAGGATAAGACGGGGCCGGAGTTTACCAATCGCATTCCCAGAGGTTCGTCATCTTCAAAACTCTCTTCGACGAATTGAGCTCGATCGCGTTTGCAAGCAAAGACAACAGTGGCCTATACGAGAAAAGAGTCATAACTCAAAATGGGGGGAAACAACATCTGTAAATTTGGGATCGTTCTTAACCAAATTACCTCAGTGGGATCTTCATCATGAGAAGACTCTCCCTCAGAAGTCTCCTCTGCTATTGCCTTTTGTTTCCTGGCCTGAACAGAGGCTGTCCTGCTCCAGATAGTTTGCTGCAAAAAACTTTGGAATAAGAGCGGGAAAATCAACACAAGGAAAAGGAATGGTGAATAAAGACAAAAACTTATTGTTGCCCTAGGCTCGTGGATTTGTATCCCTGGACGCGATGAGCGAGAAGGTAGAATAGGTCGCGGGGGTTGTGCTGCAGGGTTGGAGAAGCGCTCAAGAATCTTGCGGTCCTCCGGACCAGGACTACTCATGCCACGAAAGATCAGGACGAATAGTTCGTCATGTGGCGGGTCCCAACAGTTCACAGACACTTCTTTCCACCAATCAGCATAATCATCGTCTACATCGTTGAGGGGGTACAGCGCTCTGACCCAAGGGGGAATCACTATCAAAGTAAACCGACTTTGAAAGGGGGCAGACCCAGGTGGGGCTAATCTCCGCCAAGAGGTGTAGTAATTGGCAGAATCAACCAGAGGCCAGGGTACCAACTGGGCCAACCCAAATTGGCGAGCAAAGTGGTTAGGGGCATAGAGCTCATAACTTACGCGGTCAGTGGCAAGACGAATATCCAAGCAGGAGATGGCGCGACGAAAAGCCAGGATGGCTCTTTCGCTATGATCCCGTCCACTGGGCAGAAAGCCATCATCAAGGGGAGGAGGGAATCGCCTAGAAAGGACTATTTTTGGGTCTGGCATCTCTCCCAGCAAGTACAAGTAAATAAAACACTCGGAGTAGGGTGGAGCTCGATACCTTACGTTGCGGCAAAGCCAGTTCCCCAAAAGGGAATCAACTGGAGGTTCCTTTGGAATATCACCGCGACGGAAGAGAGGGAAATAAATCTGCAGCCAAAAGGCAAGGATCCAAAAGGGGCCACTAATGTCAGTATCAAATGGGCGCATTACGGCTCTATAAAGGGAGCGATATAACGCACCCAATACAGGTTGCCCAAGGCCAACGCAAATACCATTGTAGAGAGCAGTGGCTAGAGAATTCCAGGGCCCAATAAGTTTGTTGGAAGAAGTGCAAAAGATAAATTTGCAATGCCAGAATTCCAGGAATGCGATACCTCCTGTATGGTCACGCCGGGTGCAGTAATAGTCACGCCAGAATGGGTAGGATCTGCTGTGATGCCCTCGACCAGCCATATCCATTCTCAAAGAAAATTGAATGCCATCAAATTGACCATGCACATAGGGGTCAAAGTCAATGGGCAACCCCGTGATGGTAAGAACATCCAGCAGAGTTATGCTCATCTGCCCAAACTGGAAATCGAATGTATTGCTGGAGGTGTTCCAGAAGCAAAGAGCGGCGGCTAGCGGTGCAGGGCTAGTATTATGGGGAAGACAGAAGCATAGATCGATGGTTTGGGTGATACCCACCGCATCCCATCGGGCCAAATCTCTCGCTCGGACCTCCTGATACCAAACCTTTTCCTTGGGAGCGACGGTAGGCCAAAAGCCCACTTTCCTCCTTGGTCCCCAACTGCTAAAATCACCAGGCACCTGCCAAAGAGCCGCTATGGGACGACGGATGGGAAACCCATTGTAACGCCCCAAGCTGCACCTCACCAGCTTAAGCACGTCACAGTGCCGCGAGTCTCTAAAACGTAAACTGAACGCTCAATTTACATCCTAGAGAACCGCTAGGCATTTTGCTTGAAAACTTTTTGTAAAAACACAGCGGAAGCTACAAATATTTTTGAGGTGAAAAACTTGAGTTGCTGAAATCTATCTCATTCGTCCAGAACTTGGATAAAGGCTCACACAAGGTTTGAATTTCACTTGAAGAGAATTCAACTAAATGATGACACGAGACTAGATAACATCAGGTTCGAGAAATAGAATTTAGAATAAGGTTCACACGGTAATTTACCGAACTTGTTCTGCACACCCAGCTCCATCCGCTATTGTCCCGTCACCAGTGCACAGTACCTGTAACATCCCGTATCTTAATTCACCGGTTTACTAGTCATTTGGACAGTAAACGACTATTTGATTTACTTTTACTCTTTTTCGGTAACTTTAGTGGCCCTAAAAGTTGACTTTTTATTCGGGTCAAAATTTGAGAAAATGTTCTTCATGAAAGTTGTAGAGAACGTTAAACCGAGCGCGTGCATATGTGGTACGTAAAAATCGGAGTTCGTATGTGAAAGTTATAAGCGAAATACTAAAATTACTGTTCATATAGTAAGTTTCTATAAATAGCCGAGTTACTGTGGTAAGTTTCCATTTTCCGAAACTTACCGAGCCTCTCCCCGATTCTCTCTTCCTCTCCGACCTCTTCACCTTCTTCCGGCCATAACTCCTCCATCCGGCGACGGATTTTGATGTGTAAGATGTCGTTAGAAAGCTCTCTTCCTTCTCTTCATTCTGGGTTCGTTTCGTAGCTTAATATGAACTGTGGAAGGTGCAGCAACGAGAAGAAGAGGACGGTCACTGTAGTAGTTTTGAGTCAACGCCGATATTTTCCGATTCCGGCAGTCTCCGGCCACCAAATTGGCGTCGAAGGTTCGGTTTTTGACATAGATCATTTCCCCTAACGTCTTTCATTTCAATTTGTAGTGTAGAGGTCGAATTAACAATTTCAATTTCTAGGGTTCTTGGAATTTCTGGAAATTTTTCACCGGCCAAATTGGAGCTCTTCCAGGTAAAATTGGAACTTGTTGTAGTTGAGAAAGAGGTTGGGTTTGTTGAGTAGATGGTGCTGCAAATTTTGGTGGCCATCGGAGGTGGTTGCCGGTGGCGCGTGGAGGCGTGTAGGGCAGTGTTTTAATTTCAGTTTTTAGCCCATTAAATTGTAGAATTGTTGTAGAGCTTGTATGTGAAGTTTGGTGAATTTTGGAGGGGTTTGGAATTATTTGTGAATTTCCGAAGTTTGAAGTTTTGTGATTGAATTGTGGGAAATCCGGCCGTCGGATTTCCTTCGTTTTCGTTGTGGGATATATAAATTGAGGAATTGGTGTTGTGGAAGAGATTTGGGTTGAATTTGAGAAGTAATGGAGATAGGGATTTTCGGGTTTCGTATAGGTTCGTAATTATTTTATCGGATTGTCGTTTACGGAAATATAATTGTGTACAGGGCAATGCCGCGAGCTACGGTTAAATGAAGGAACTCGTTTGCGTGGTCGCCCAATAGTACTGTGAGTGGACTTTTGTTTTTAAGTAAATGATGCATGCATTTATTTTGAAATTATTGGTTTATTTAATTATCGTTTTATTTATCGAGCATGATATTTTGTCTTGGATTATAATTTGACATTGATTTTTCATGAGTTTCGGATATGAACTTATTATGCTCGGATTTGGATTTATGAGTTGTTTTTGAGAATATGAATTGATTTTCAGAAATTGATTATAATTATTATTTGAAATTCTGATATTGTGATTTTCAATGAATTCTTTTCCGAGGTGATTTCCGGAATTTCATATTTATTTTTCATTCACCGATTTGAGATCTCCGAAAGATTTTCGAAATGAGATTTCGATGGAATTATTTCTTGTTTGTTTATCGACTTTCGGTTTTGGCATTGGGAATGCCTCGATGATGATTTTGGAATTGGTTTTGTTTCGAATCATGATGATACTCTTGGCGTGTGGGACACGTCGTTGGAAATTCATTTGCGAGAGTTGGGGAAGCCTTATGTATTTTGGATTTACTGGATTTTCGGTTATGTTTCCCTGTGCCATACTGAGGGGTGATTTTATCATGCTAGCATTGATTTTTCCGCCTTTGTGACGCGGTGATGGGATCACCGTAGCCCTTCCGCCTTTGTGGCGCAGGTTACTGTCTCTGTGACAGTAATTCTGTAGCCCAGTATCCTATCGCTACACTTAGTGGCGTAAGGGTATATTATGGGAGTTATGGGAGTTCTTTAGCCTGGGAGGCTATCACCCAAGCCTGAGTGGCTTATTCGTATGGCTATCATCTTCCCCTACTCATTATATTATTGCTGGGCTAGCGGGGTCTAGTCCGATTCCCTTAACCAGCGGGGCTGGTCTTATTTTCTTGAGTATCAGAGTTCTTTCCTCTTTGCTTGGTTGTGGCTAGCGGGGCTAGTCGGTTTTCTTGAGCTGAACTAAAGCTGTGTTTCTTTAAATTGTTGCATGCATCGGGATTTTTAGAGAAATAAATGGGGAAAGTATTAAATTTCCTTTTGTTAAAATTTGTTTATTTTTGTCCACTCACGCTAACGTGTTTTCAATACTTTTCCCCTGGGCCCTTCGGTTTCAAATGCCCAGTTTGCAGGCAAAATTAGTTGAGGTCGGGCGTACATGGAGTCGAGGCATAGCCAACAGCATTGCGTCCGCGTACTCATTCTATTTCTGTTTTCTTTGTTACCTAGTGGATTAGTATTGCTCTGATAACCTATGGGATTAATATTGTTTTTGGGTTGAGACTGATATTTGTGAAATTGGAGTTGTGATTTGGGGAGCAGATGGCTCCAGAAGATTAAGGATTGATGATTTAGAAGTGTAAATGTTTTCCTACAGGTTTTGGGTAGCCTAATTTTAGGGGAAGTTCCGCCAAATTTTTGGTAGAATCTCTTCTAAAGTGGGCCCCGCAGGGCCACTTCGGATTTCAGGGTGAAATCTGGGGCGGGTCCTGTCAGTTGGTATCAGAGCATTAGGTTGTTAGGTTCTGTAGACTCGTTTCTATTCTGTTACCTTATATGCTTGGTGTTGCCCAGTACCTCTCGAGTGATGGCCCGACTGCAGCGGTTCCCCATCGTGTACTCTTCGGTACTGTGGTATTCATCAAGTGTGTAAGGTACAAAGCTAGTTGGTTTTCTTCTGGTGCTATGCCTCTTGTACGCCGACCTCTTAGGGATTCCGCTGCGTATTGGTCTCCTTACATATGCACCTTTCCCTGGTATTGGTAGAGTAAGGCTACTCTACAGATTCGAGTTGTGCTATGAAATGTGATTCGAGAAAATGTTATGGTTATCCCTTCCTCAATGCCGACAAGTTGTTGGGGCATGGTTAAGGTGCGAGACCGGAGTTTTATTTTGTACTTTATTGGTAGAGATGAACGACCATTGTTTTGGGCTGTCTCTGAGTAGTATAACTGTTTTAGAATCCGGTTTTGGAGAATTGAAATTAGTAATAATGATGGTTCTAACCTTGAATTGAGTTTTGGAGAATGTGTTACTTGATACGATCGGCTCTGTAAGTGGCATGAGGAATATTACTGGAATTCGATGGAGATTCTTTGTGAATCTCATTGTTGGAAATCATTTATAGAGAATCCACATTGGAATGTATCTCAACTGGACACCTTATGTCGGCATCATTACGCATCACTCTCCGGTAGACAACAGAGAAAATTGAAGAAATGTCCTGGGTTGTTATGTCTAGAGGTTGTGTTTTCAAGTGGCTATGGTCACTGATGTTGGTAAGTGGGAAGAGATAACAGTAAATGAGAATTTTAAATAGAATGAAATTTTTAAAAAATTGTCGATTTGGGTCGTTGACCTAACCAGGGTGTATGAGCATAGTTTTGCTCGGAATAAAAGAAATTGACTTTAGATACCACAACTTATAGTTTTGTCTACCTGAGTCTTGGATGGTATCGAGTAGGGAGATGAACATGAGTGGGTTTTTATAGTTATGTGTTTGAAGTTCTAGAAATTGGTAGAATGCTTAAGGTTTTATAATAGAGTTACTGTTTTGGTCGGTAAATAATTGGGAGAGTTGGAATCAACTCTTCGTATGTGATATTATGCAAATGGGTGTCCTTAGTTATCCGCTTTTGAGTGAAACAGTTACACATAAGTTTGGGGAATAGCGGTAATGACCTTGTTGGTTGTCCATAGAAGTTCGAACGGAATTACTATGTGATATGGAATTTGATTCGAGTTTTGAATTATGGAGCCTTGAAGGTTGAATTGTGATAGGCTCTTGGTGGAAGTTTTGCCTGACGGATGGGTTGTGATATGATATTAGCGGTTGGTGGAATAACTTTAAGGAAATAAGTTTTCAGTTAGCTCCGGAAATATTCGAGTCAAGGTTTGACCAGGACTCTTGTTATTTTGGGCGGAAGGTATTGTAGCATACTTTAAGTGATGTACTTTAGTGTTGATTACTTTGAGGAAATTGGATCATTATTGTGGTGGGACCACATTCGGATCCGGATATCGCTTGGTGTGCTACAAGATGTTGGACGGGTGTCCTATCATATATATAAAGGATTGTTCAGGAAAGATCTTGTGAATTGTGTTAGCTACCTTGGGGGATTGATTATTGCTTGAATCGAATATACGTAATGGATTCCTTGGGAGGAATTGAGCGAACTTTGCCACCGTGGTGACCTTTAATTGGAAATGTATAGGAAGTTGTTGGTATGAATGAAATCCGGTCACCACTTATCTAAAGGTAAGACGACTTGAACAGGAAGTTGGAGTCGAGTTGGAATAAATTGATTGGGCTTATGTTCTATCAAGGGTTCAACAGATATTTAAGTACTAATTGTTGAGCTACTATGATTGAGTTATGTTGTTGGATTAATTCTTGGTGAGAAGATTTGGAAAGTTTTTGGTACAATTTTGGTTAGCACAGGAAAGTCATAGGAATTCTTGTTGTAGCTGAAATTTTATAAGTTAAGCGTCGCTCGAGGAGTGGATTCGTGGTTATCTTATCCTCTTTTCGGTAAGGACCGTCGTCCTTTATCAGCATTGGCCTTAAGTTAAATAAGGAGAGTTGACTATATTCTAGTCCTTGCAAGTTCAACGTTGTTTGACATGACTGATTTTTGGTGATTCTTGTAACATCAGATAATGAACTTCTTTGATATCTCATTTTCTTGTCTTGAGAATTAGATTTTCGTTCTGTGGTACGCAAAGTGTTATTTGTTTAATTAATTGACTTTGAGCTTTTCCATTTGGCCTATTATTCGACTTTCTCTCCAGGTTGTTTTGAGCAAAAGAGTTTTTGCAAATTTTTGCTTAGTAGTGGATAAGACTTTTTGGTAATACTTGAGGGTATATTTATACTTTAGAACTGTTGAGTCAACAAGGGATGCTGTGAATTTTGTGGGGATTGTTGCCTCTGACCAGATTCCAGCTTGAGGATTTTTCTTTTCAAATGTTGAATTTCTTTCCTGCTGGTCAGATTTTGGATCAGATTTGGAACAATTTCTAGTGTTGTTTGATGCATCATAGTCCATTAGAGGTATGTGTCCATTAGAGGATTTGACACATACAGAATTTAGAACTTTTCTATAATGTCATACCTGTAGTAGAATTGTTATGAGGTGATGTCGGACAGATGGTTGGAAATGTTCTACTTGGGACTGGTGGAGCAGTTATGAGAGAGAGTTTTTCTAATTATCTAAGGAAGTTATTTTATTTGAGTTTGATCAGAATTCCAATCAAGTATTTAATAATACGGATAGTGGTGTTTTCGGTTGTGAGAATTACATTGGTATATGGATTAAGAATATCAATTGGGGCAACAGAGATCAACGAGAACGACATGGATTCAACCATATTTTAGATCTATGACTATTAAAGAAGTGTAGCTTCGGCTAAGAACAACTTGAGTGTGATGCATCTTCTTCCGGATATGATTCATTGAGCTGGAGTAGAGTTAGTAGTTATAATTCTTGCTTGCACTGGATTTTTGAGGATGTGGTACAAGACATGGTAGTTAAGCGAGTACTAACTTGTGAGAATTATTAGCAGTTTTGATCGGAGGCATTTGTAAATAGTAAATTTCTTGTGACACATTTGATTTAGAAAAGTTTTTCCACATTATCGTATTTATAAAAGTTTTTGAGTGAGGTGTTATATGTGTGGCCAGTAAGGTAGCTATCAAATGAGTTTTCTTAGTCGGCTCGGAACGTCATCTCAAAGCTGGACTAATGATTTTAGTCAGATATCAGAGTAGCGCAGTGGAAGTGTAGTGGCCCCATAATCTACTTGGTTAAGAACTTATAGGTTCGTTTGAGGTCGACCTTTGTATGTTTGACAACTATGGGACCTTTACGTGAACGACATTCGATTAGGAACTTAAGCACAAACAAGGAAGTGCTGTCTTGTGGTAGCTAAGGAAGTGATGTGTTTTGGAATTGTTGATTAGCAGTGACCATCTTGTGGCATGGTTATCACAATGTTGTTGGTAAATGGGTTGGATTTTCACTAAGCGACTTTTGTGAGAAGGTTATGAATGCTATAATTTTAACAGGGTGATTTGTGACGTTAATACTATGTGTTATCTGAGCTAACCATTGAAATGAATTTTCTTTTACACCGGAATTCATGTACTTGCGAGTTTATGGTGCTACATGGTTTAACAAGACAAGTGAATCGACTTTGGACGTTGATAATTTTGGATTATAGGCATGTCTTCATTGCTTTTGTAGTGGGGATCATAACAGTTTTTGTGGTTGTTGATTTGAGGTCGCGAAAGGAAAAGCTTAATCTAAGTTAGAGTTGGTAAGTTTTGAGATTGTGGTATTTTGAAGCAATTGATGTGCTATTTCTTTCTAACCAGCATGAAATTTCGAGGGCGAAATTTTTATAAGGAGGGGAGAATGTAACATCCCGTATCTTAATTCACCGGTTTACTAGTCATTTGGACAGTAAACGACTATTTGATTTACTTTTACTCTTTTTCGGTAACTTTAGTGGCCCTAAAAGTTGACTTTTTGTTCGGGTCAAAATTTGAGAAAATGTTCTTCATGAAAGTTGTAGAAGACGTTAAACCGAGCGCGTGCATATGTGGTACGTAAAAATCGGAGTTCGTATGTGAAAGTTATAAGCGAAATACTAAAATTACTGTTCATATAGTAAGTTTCTATAAATAGCCGAGTTACTGTGGTAAGTTTCCATTTTCGGAAACTTACCGAGCCTCTCCCCGATTCTCTCTTCCTCTCCGACCTCTTCACCTTCTTCCGGCCATAACTCCTCCATCCGGCGACGGATTTTGACGTGTAAGATGTCGTTGGAAAGCTCTCTTCCTTCTCTTCATTTCTGGGTTCGTTTCGTAGCTTAATATGAACTGTGGAAGGTGCAGCAACGAGAAGAAGAGGACGGTCACTGTAGCAGTTTTGAGTCAACGCCGATATTTTCCGATTCCGGCAGTCTCCGGCCACCAAATTGGCGTCGAAGGTTCGGTTTTTGACATAGATCATTTCCCCTAACGTCTTTCATTTCAATTTGTAGTGTAGAGGTCGAATTAACAATTTCAATTTCTAGGGTTCTTGGAATTTCTGGAAATTTTTCACCGGCCAAATTGGAGCTCTTCCAGGTAAAATTGGAACTTGTTGTAGTTGAGAAAGAGGTTGGGTTTGTTGAGTAGATGGTGCTGCCAAATTTTGGTGGCCATCGGAGGTGGTTGCCGGTGGCGCGTGGAGGCGTGTAGGGCAGTGTTTTAATTTCAGTTTTTAGCCCATTAAATTGTAGAATTGTTGTAGAGCTTGTATGTGAAGTTTGGTGAATTTTGGAGGGGTTTGGAATTATTTGTGAATTTCCGAAGTTTGAAGTTTTGTGATTGAATTGTGGGAAATCCGGCCGTCGGATTTCCTTCGTTTTCGTTGTGGGATATATAAATTGAGGAATTGGTGTTGTGGAAGAGATTTGGGTTGAATTTGAGAAGTAATGGAGATAGGGATTTTCGGGTTTCGTTTAGGTTCGTAATTATTTTATCGGATTGTCGTTTACGGAAATATAATTGTGTACAGGGCAATGCCGCGAGCTACGGTTAAATGAAGGAACTCGTTTGCGTGGTCGCCCAATAGTACTGTGAGTGGACTTTTGTTTTTAAGTAAATGATGCATGCATTTATTTTGAAATTATTGGTTTATTTAATTATCGTTTTATTTATCGAGCATGATATTTTGTCTTGGATTATAATTTGACATTGATTTTTCATGAGTTTCGGATATGAACTTATTATGCTCGGATTTGGATTTATGAGTTGTTTTTGAGAATATGAATTGATTTTCAGAAATTGATTATAATTATTATTTGAAATTCTGATATTGTGATTTTCAATGAATTCTTTTCCGAGGTGATTTCCGGAATTTCATATTTATTTTTCATTCACCGATTTGAGATCTCCGAAAGATTTTCGAAATGAGATTTCGATGGAATTATTTCTTGTTTGTTTATCGACTTTCGGTTTTGGCATTGGGAATGCCTCGATGATGATTTTGGAATTGGTTTTGTTTCGAATCATGATGATACTCTTGGCGTGTGGGACACGTCGTTGGAAATTCATTTGCGAGAGTTGGGGAAGCCTTATGTATTTTGGATTTACTGGATTTTCGGTTATGTTTCCCTGTGCCATACTGAGGGGTGATTTTATCATGCTAGCATTGATTTTTCCGCCTTTGTGACGCGGTGATGGGATCACCGTAGCCCTTCCGCCTTTGTGGCGCAGGTTACTGTCTCTGTGACAGTAATTCTGTAGCCCAGTATCCTATCGCTACACTTAGTGGCGTAAGGGTATATTATGGGAGTTATGGGAGTTCTTTAGCCTGGGAGGCTATCACCCAAGCCTGAGTGGCTTATTCGTATGGCTATCATCTTCCCCTACTCATTATATTATTGCTGGGCTAGCGGGGTCTAGTCCGATTCCCTTAACCAGCGGGGCTGGTCTTATTTTCTTGAGTATCAGAGTTCTTTCCTCTTTGCTTGGTTGTGGCTAGCGGGGCTAGTCGGTTTTCTTGAGCTGAACTAAAGCTGTGTTTCTTTAAATTGTTGCATGCATCGGGATTTTTAGAGAAATAAATGGGGAAAGTATTAAATTTCCTTTTGTTAAAATTTGTTTATTTTTGTCCACTCACGCTAACGTGTTTTCAATACTTTTCCCCTGGGCCCTTCGGTTTCAAATGCCCAGTTTGCAGGCAAAATTAGTTGAGGTCGGGCGTACATGGAGTCGAGGCATAGCCAACAGCATTGCGTCCGCGTACTCATTCTATTTCTGTTTTCTTTGTTACCTAGTGGATTAGTATTGCTCTGATAACCTATGGGATTAATATTGTTTTTGGGTTGAGACTGATATTTGTGAAATTGGAGTTGTGATTTGGGGAGCAGATGGCTCCAGAAGATTAAGGATTGATGATTTAGAAGTGTAAATGTTTTCCTACAGGTTTTGGGTAGCCTAATTTTAGGGGAAGTTCCGCCAAATTTTTGGTAGAATCTCTTCTAAAGTGGGCCCCGCAGGGCCACTTCGGATTTCAGGGTGAAATCTGGGGCGGGTCCTGTCAGTACCTGTATTCATACTGTTGTAGGGGTGAGCTTTCGTCCTCGCTGCTCAACAGAAACTCTAACTCGACTAGGTTTGAAAATCAACAGATAAGTGTTTGGAGCTCTAGTATGAAAACATACTTAAACCAATTATTTAAAGGAACGACAAACTTTTAAAAACCCGATGCATGATTAGAAAACTACGTGCGCTTTACCTGATGGCCTGGTTCCGTAGAACCAACAGCTGACCTTACCAGTCACAGAGCGCCAAACTTAACACACTAGCTACACACACGGAACCGTGTCATCATTGCGATTACGCACCATCCGACCGGTGTAGCTAACCCTCCGGAGGTTTAGGGGTGGCTAATCCCCAAGGAAGTCATTGACCACCTTTCCGCTCTCACACACCGCCATCAAAATCTTATAAGCACGTTAACTTAAAAACATATTAAATTTGAACTAACAATATACTTTCATCATGCATCACGTAGATAAGAAAATATATAAGAAAATCACCAACCGAGGAGAGTCCTGAATCCCTACCTGGATTCCAATGCTTCCTCTCACATACTCCGAGAGTCGCGAACCTTCCGTTCCTCGGGTAACTGGAGTCATAAATTCCGCCATTTCGATAGTTAATAACTCGTTGAACAAATATTATAGTTTCGACGATTAAAGAATCGTCCGACCAACATTTCCTGGTTTGACCAGGATTGACCAAGCTTTGACCAATCACCACAATTTGATAATTATCTCCATTATCGAAAATTTTACCATTTATCGTTCTTAGACTTTTCGCCAATCATAACCATATCAAGATGTTTCTCAAATCAACACAATTTCCTTTTCAATTAGGTGCACCCCGAAATTTACTAAGGGCACCCAACATTAAGCATAAACCATGACGTACTAGCTTTCTATTTAAATACCAAGGTCTCATGGTGTAGCATTAGCATCCAGATACCATGATAAACAAAACCATGATTATGCCATATTGATTTACTCTCAATCCAAAATATCATAGCATGTCCTGGTTAATTTTTCCATAACCAATAGTCCAGCAAAAGGAAACCACCACGTACAATTCAACCTCACATGTCCAATTAACAATCAAGATAAACCACCTTTAATTATAATCAGAAAGCAACAACCCAATCTAAACACACACTAAGTAATGCAGGATTCCACGTACACTACTCGTGTGCTCCCAACAAATCAACTCCAACACAATTGATATATTCCAAAGGTTACGTGAATAACATGCAGCTCACCTCTCCAACCAAATAGAAGGCAGATTATTCATTCAAGCAAATCCTGTCTTGCAGAGAAAAGTACTGCAGAGAGATGAAAATTACCACGACGAGAATCTTCTTCTGCGTTAACATATAAGGTACGGTGATCAATCAATCATGAATCCGTCTTCCAAAATGAACCCAAACAATCGACAATTTCTTACCTTCGTTCCAATTCGATACAACTTCTGCCTTTCAACAAGATCAAGCCTCACCCTAAGTTTTAAGACCAGGAACATTATCAATGTCAGCCCAAGAAGCACTGGAAAAGCCGCCGTGCACTGAGTTTCCGACCAAACCCGTAGACACCCAAAACATCAATCATTAAAACTTGATCGAAACCAAAAACCAATCATAGCACGACGTAGATAACGATGAGAGGGTTATGTTTCATACCACATGCAGACAAATCGGTGACCGGAGTCGCCGGAAATAGCCACGAAATCACCGTAGCAGTCTGGTCTTCTCGGCGTCGATTCGATCTCCACAGTCGACAAACGATCAAGATAGGGACAGTACCGTGACGGTGACGACTAGAGGAAGATATCGGTGGTCGTGAGTCATCGATCGGTGGCCGGAAGGCGTCACTCCGGTCGGGTTTCTCTCTTGGGTCGCGGCTGTGTCCGGGTCAGAGCGCACCAAGCTCTCTCTCGATCTTTCTGGATATTCCTCCACCTTTGATCTGATCAACACCTATATATATATATAGGTTGGTCCATTTAACAGTGAACGGCCACGATCAAGCGGTGGGTGGATGGATGGCCGAGATTGCACCGCGGAATATATATATATATATATATATATATATATATATATATATATATATATATATATATTAAATGAATTTCCCTAATTTCCAAACTTCGGAAATTCATTATAAACACTTCGGGTATCCGAAAAATCTCCCGAAAATTCCCACGAACTTGTCGTGTCGTGTACTTTATTTTCCAACTTCTAAATTGAGGATTTCACTTTGTGAAAATTTCTGAAAATACTCTCGAGCATCATGACATTTATCGAGATCGTTGAATAATTTATCGTACGATCTTCGCTAAGCTCGATATATATTTTTTTTTTCCGGGGCTCACAGTTCCAGCCCCCTTAAATAAATTTCGTCCTCGAAATTTCATGATTGGTCAAATGGTCAATAATACTTTACTTTTCATGTCGGACTCCAGTACCCATAACAATTTTTCATTCTGAGTTCTTGTGGTACAACTGGACTATTACTAGTCACACATATCGACACAGGAGCTAGCATTTCTCTTTACCAAGTGTTCCTTATTTATCACCAACAGGATACACTTCGCTCCATTTCACTTTATTCTTCTGTACCCACAAGATTTTTCTTATAACAACCAGAATGAGTAATTTACCGTTTTATCACTCTCCTCATAACACTGCCGTACTTGGCAATTCCACAGACAATTCATGTCTGTACCAAATAAAACTGGGTAACTACCAATCCTGTTACCCTAACTCAATATTGCCACAGCTGGCAACTCGTAGACGAGTTACGTCTCCATCCAATTCCTGCTTACTACAAGCACACCGTTATTCGGGAATTTAGAGACCTACGCAACTACCCGTAGGTATAAATATGTTCCCCTCATGGAACTCCCATCAACTATGAACAACAAGTAGACGTCGTCGTCACTAACATGAAATTCGCAATTCACCGTGAAAGATGTCATTGTCCTTAGAAGGACAAATACACGCGAACTTGGCTGAGCATCCGTCCTTCTAATCAAGCTATACGAGAAAAGCACGATGGAACCTAACAGCCGATTTCTAAAAGTTATTCCACGAATTGCCACGTGACGACACTTGACGAATTTTCTCGTAGTGCACCCGAGTTCGTTACGTATTCGTTTATGACGCCGTCTTGGCTAATGCATCCACTTCACGAACTCGAAAGCGAAGTACTTCTTCCAACCACGTGGACGATATGCGTCGTGTTACCAACATCGAATCATGTTGCCCTACCTGCAACAATCACGTGCCAACGGATCTTTGGACACTAGTTCGACGAACTGATGATCAGTCTTGAAAATGAGATTCAACAAGTGCTTCCGTCACTATCTGACGAAATTCGAGGATCATCGTTAAAGGTTTACCTCTTGAAGACTAAAGGCTCACACGCTTCCACACATAGCACAGCGTTGATTTCGAAAGCATCGCCAGAATTAGAGGAGCTGATGGTTAAACAACCATGAACAACATTCATAACGTACTTGACGTCAAAACACTTTTCCAGATCACCCGTCGTTCAGACCATGTCAAGCCATGTGGCTGAAGTCGCAAGTTGCGTTCAAGTTGCGTTCCCGATGATGGTAAGGTAAGCTTTCCACCTTTCGTTCTTTGCATGTCTCTTTCTTGCCTTTCGGTTGCCAATCGTCTAGTAGTGTAGAGAATATCCTCCCTTACTACAGTTTACGTTGAACTGGACTTATATGGATAAGCAACCGAAAATAATGCTCAAAACTTCGTTTTGCAAATTTCCTAAGAAAAGGAATTTGAGCTCTAGGAAATTCCAAATGATTTCCAATACCACAACTGTAAACTTCCAAGAAGGGAAGAGAAAGGAAGTGAAAATTTTTACCAAAACAACTTGCAGAAGAGTTTCCAAGTTTCCTTTCTCATAAAGCAGATTTGGAAAAATTGCCACGACTTCAAGTCCAGTCAAAAAGAAGTGAAATCTTCCAGATCATTGGCCAAGATGATGAACATTGTTGTGTTAACATTTCAAAATTTTGGAGCTCTAGAAGTCATTAGAAATTGATTCCAAAGTTGCTATAACGGGTGTTTGGACCCAAAATGAACATTTTGGCCTGACAAGGCACGTCTTGGAGAAATTGAGCCAATATCAGTGGCTCAAGCTATATATTGTCGACAAGCTTGAAATATATATTTAGAGGCTAAATAAAGCCTACTATGGAAGTATGACAAGTCAACTTTAGCATATTTTCCTACTTCGGCTAGGAAAAACCGAGCTAGACAAGGAAGGAGGGGTGGCAGACTAACCAAATGAAATCGAAATGTGCTGAAACTTTCCAGATCCATTCTAGACAGCACAAGGATCATTTCTTATGAAGAGTGCAAGAGCTTTTTTTGAGTGGAAGACCTTCAAACAATCAGCCCAATTTTCTACAGAAGCAAAACTGGAAAACTGGACCTGTAAGAGGTCCAGCAGCATTTTCGGCCCAACCACATGGAATAAAAATCTGGAAATTTGTCAGGATGATCTACACTCATAGTGGAACATTTCATATGAAGAAGTCGAAGGCATATAATGAAGTCTTGTTGGAGAAATAATTGAAGGAATAAAGGGGCAGAAACTGACCTAAAACCAGCTTAATATTCACATGTTCATGTTTCCTACCCACATGTTCATCTTTAATAGATCATCACCACTTCCATGTTGCTGCACCTTCATGCTTTGCTTTCATTTCATCTTTTCTCTATCTTTTCCATATTTTACAAGTGAACTTAGATCTACTTTCATTATTTTTCTTCCACTCATCATTTCACTCTTCTTTTTCTTCCCTATATAAACACCTTCTCCTCTCATTCTAACACACCCATTCACATACAACAACAACATCTCTAAGATGATCTAAGTTCTCTCTAGAGCAAACCTCTCTAAGAGCAACTCCTCTCCTTCTCTTTCTCTTACCGGTGATCACACTCCTAGTCCTAGTCTTCTCAGAAGCCGACTTTCAGTGCCACTAAACCCTCTGTCAACGTGCTTCGGTCCTAGTCTCCTTGAGAGCCGATTGTAGTACCACGACCAAACACCAACACCACAAACACCCATTCACATACAACAACAACATCTCTAAGATGATCTAAGTTCTCTCTAGAGCAAACCTCTCTAAGAGCAACTCCTCTCCCTCTCTTTCTCTTTCTCTTAGCGGTGATCACACTCCTAGTCCTAGTCTTCTCAGAAGCCGACTTTCAGTGCCACCAAACCCTCTGTCAACGTGCTTCGGTCCTAGTCTCCTCGGGAGCCGACGGTAGTGCCGCGACCACAACGGTTACAGAACCAGCCAAGCAAGGGTAACGCCCTAGCAACCCAGCCAAGCTAAAGTCACGCTTTAGCAAGTTCTCCTCACTTCCCGGTGGTTCTCGCTCTGCTCGATCTACAACATCGAGTATCGATTGTGATTTTCAAGAAGCTCAGCAAAAGTCCTCACCACGAGGCAGAAAGAATCCCACGACGAGGTTGGTGCTCTCCTCGTCTACAATCGCTTGATAGAAGTCAGGTCAAGGGACACCCCCGACGACCGCACCCGAACGGTGCTGGCACGCCCGCGCAAGAAAAGAGACTGTTGACCAGCTGCAACAAAATTGGAGCCAAACAACGGGGAAATCAGCATAACCTTAAGATTAAGAATCTCAGCCTTGAGACTGATTCGGAGGGTTAAAATTTCTCACCTTTGGGTGAAATTTGTTGGAATTGAAAACAATTTTGAAAATAACTTTGAAATCACTTTACTCAAATTTTTTTTGCAACCCGAAAAACCTTTTCGAACACAAGATTTTCTAAACCTTGGAAACAACTCAAATGGAGAGGTTTCAATGTTGAACTAGCATGATTCCAACTACACAAAATCAACCAAAGGAAGAAAATAAAAGTCAACGTAACTATTAACAAGGAAGAAATACTCGCAGTCCTTCTAGGATCCTTACCGGTAACACGTGTTGTTGTAAATGGCCAGAATCCTAGAGAGTCGCCTGCCCTTCCTTGAAATACGTCTTACTTCATGACCTTCCATTGTTGACTTCGGCAAATGGTGGAGCTCCGAACGAACTCAACTACGCAATAGTTAACACACGTCGATATCGACCAAATTTGTCGATACCTAGAGTCGAACCATTTGGTCCACAGAACAAAGTAGCCTTGTTTCCTCGTACGTACGCCAATCTCGACGTCCAAAAACTCGAGTAAACTATAGCCATAATTGATACGGAGTTTCTACCGCACATACGAGTGAGTCGAAGAAACATAATTCAAGAAGTCGCCATAGAGGTCGCACAGTGACACACACCTCTTCTCCTTCTTCCCTTATGACACGCTTCGAGCCCATGGTGAATCCGCATTATCTTGTTTAAGCAATCCCGAGGAGGTCTACACACTTTAAAGTATAACATAGGGTGACCTTAGTCAAACCCATAAATCTTCTAATCACGTAGCTTCCTTGGCTACCCCAAAGCAACCCACTCGCCGAAACCATGCTTTCACATTTTTTTACAATCCTAAAATTTCACAAGCAACGTCAAATGCCGAGTACTAAAACACAATTAAATCCCTCTTACTTAATTTCGAAGTCGACATGTCCTTGCGAGGAATTTCATTCCGCTGTTCAGTAGATTAAATAGCTGAAGATCCACTTTTCCTTGACTCATACCTCTGAGGCACGAGAAGTGTCAACGAGTTGCGCTCGACAGGATCCTCCCGGAATAATGATTCAAATTCCTTGAGGGTTGTCAAATGACATTTCAAGTCTAACAAGAGAGCAACAATCAACATCACTCAGACAACTAAAAGAAATTCACAAGACAGTTGTCCAACCATCCACTATGCTTATAGGGACCCAAAGTTTGTCGTTCACGTACCTTTTCCTTTTTACTTTTACCTCATACTGGGCTCACAACTTTGCTGCGGTCTGTGCACTGTGGAGGAGCTTTGGGTGGCAATACTCGTTCAAATTCAAAGAACAAATAATAGCATACACAATAATTGGACTTGATCAAATTTAGAAAACAGAAGCAAACACTGGCAACATTTCCATGAACAGGATTCACTTGATAACACAACAAATGGATACACACGGTTTGAGGGTGAATCCCTAAATCAATTCAACACAGCGTATGAACATATAACAGTTGGACTTGAAAAGATGATGAGACAAATCACAACAATCGAGTCTGTGGAAGCAATCAAGTAAACTAGACTCGAAAAAATACCCAAAGAAGAAATAATTACCAAGTCCAACATTAATAGCAATCAGCACAATTTTTAACGAACCGGATTCACTGAACAAAGCGATGGCAAACAACCAAATCGGTAAGTGAATCCAACAATATAACAACATTCAAAAGGATAGAAAATCACGCAACCACAATTTCAATTACAAAGACAAGTCGGAACATAAGTCAACCTTTCGAAGAAGGGATAACGATTTTCGAATTAAGGAATTCAAAGGAAGAACAACAATAGTTCCGACTGACAACAAGTCAAAGTTTCGGAGAATAACTCAAGAGTCATTTATTTGTCGCAAGTAGTATTCAATAATTAACAACTTTCAACCTCGATATACATTAGGGGAATCCGGTGGCCAGTCGGGCCCTAAACCGCGTGAAGAGTTGTAATTATATGAACACACACTAGCAACAATCATTTCTCACTAGTTGGAGATTAATTTATTAGCTGGGCCAGTGAGTGGCCCTAGTTGATAATTAATGAGTCATTATTCCATCTTGAGAATCGCATCTAAGGCGACAGTGAAGATATTCCACCTTTTCCTACCACCGCAGGGCCAGCATAGTGGCCTGATGTTTTTTAAATAAAACATGATTAAAACCGATGCGGTTTTAGATGCTAAAGTTGCAGAAAAATATGGTGGTTTCACTTGGTCACACGTCATGATGACGATAGCCATGATCCAATCATCCTCTTTGGCATAAGACTCGCGAAGGATTAAATGAAAGCAAACAATTTGCTATTTTGCATCTTATTTCGCCAAGTACTATAGGCCTTGATCTAGCCAGGAAAGCGGCTCCAACACCTACATTTGACAAAATCAACAGAGAGCCAGCAAACAAGGCAGATACTTGTTGCTATACACATGGCGAAGCTACCACCAAGGAAGAGAAGGATCCTCATTCGCGATCAAAAGCAGTCTCCTTCGTATGGGGGGCACGCTAAAGTTTTGATTGCCTACAACCTGCCCAAGTTTCGCTAGATCCATGGGGGGCAATAAAGTTGGCATAGGAAGCGTCAGTTCATGACAAAGGCATTTCAGATTACGGCATTCAAGCTTTATGGCCTATTTAGAGGCCTATATGGAAACAGTCAAGCCAATACAAGTGATTTTGGAGCGACAACATTATAAGAGTAGTACTGATTCAAGACCTCTTCAGTCAAGACGAAGACCTTTGACTTCGAGGTCTGGGGGGCAATGTTTGGACCCAAAATGAGCATTTTGGCCTGACAAGGCACGTCTTGGAGAAATTGAGCCAATGTCAGTGGCTCAAGCTATATATTGTCGACAAGTTCGAAATATATATTTAGAGGCTAAATAAAGCCTACTATGGAAGCATGGAAGCATGAAAGCATGAAAAGTCAACTTTAGCACATTTTCCTACTTCGGCTAGGAGAAACCGAGCTAAACAAGGAAGGAGGGGCGGCAGACTAACCAAACGAAATTCAAATGAGCTGAAACTTTCCAGATTAAATCTGGAAATCCCAAGGATCATTTCTTATGAAGAGTGACAGAGCTAGTTTTGAGTGGAAGGCCTTCAAACAATCAGTCCAATTTCCTTGTCTAGAGAGGCTTGGAAAACTAGACCTGTAAGAGGTCCAGCAGCGTTTTCGGCCCAACCACTATATCAAAAGCTCTGAAATTTTACCAGGGTGATCTACACTCATAGTGGAACATTTCTTATGAAGAAGTCACGGTCAAAATCTGAGTGCTTGATGGAGATAAAATTGAAGGAATAAAGGAGCAGAAAGTGCTTCCTTATCTCCAAAATTCATCATTCCTTATCTCCAATTATGCCTCCTTATCTCCTTATCTCCGAAATTCATCATGCTTTATCTCCAATTATGCTTCCTTATCTCCAAAATTCATCATTTCTTATCTCCAATTAATGCTCCACTATCATTTGTTTAATGCTAAACACCTTGGCATGGTAGCCTATAAATAGAGGTTACAATGAAACACTTCAACACACAATTCACTCATCAATACATCTCTAAGATGATCTAAGTCTCTCTAGAGCAAACCTCTCTCAGAGCAACTCCTCTCCTTCTCTTTCTCTTACCGGTGATCACACTCCTAGTCCTAGTCTTCTCAGAAGCCGACTTTCAGTGCCACCAAACCCTCTGTCAACGTACTTCGGTCCTAGTCTCCTCGGGAGCCGATTGTAGTACCACGAGCACAACGGTTATGGAACCACCCAAGAAAGCGTAACGCCCTTGCAAACCAGCCAAGCTAAAGTCACGCTTTAGCAAGTTCTCTCTACTTCCCAGTGGTTCTCGCTCTGCTCGATCTACAACATCGAGTATCGATTGTGATTTTCAAGAAGATTAGCAAAAGTCCTCACCACGAGGCATAAAGAATCCCACGACGAGGTTGGTTCTCTCCTCGTCTACAATTGCTTGAAAGAAGTCAGGTCAAGGGACACCCCCGACGACCGTACCCGAACGGTGCTGGCACGCCCGCGCAGAAAAGAGACTGTTGACCAGCTGTAACAAAATTGGAGCCAAACAGATACATGTACTCACACTCTTGCATAAAATTTGGGCATTCAAATCTCAAAGAGCTCTCAAAACATGAATGCCATGGAGAATTACACAAAGCACAAGTTTCATTGCAAGAGGACATAGAACCGACCGCATGAGAATTCCACACTTGATGACCTCCACCATAGAAACTTTCTTGCTCATATCCCCTCGGATCATCCCATCCATAGTTCCATCGATCCATAGCTCAATATGATAAGAAAATAAGCACCTATGAGTTCCCAAAAAATAAAATTAGTAACCAAAATTTAAAAAGAAAATAGAAAAATGAGCACACAAAACATAAATAACTAAATTAAAATAACAACAATTTTTTTTTAATAAGAAATAATCAAAAATATGCCAAAGTGACCTAGAACCGATTTACCAATGGATTAAGGCTATTAAACCCTAATCCCCGGCAACGGCGCCATTGACTTGATACACATTTACGCAAGCGTACGTATCATTGTCAAGATAGGGAAATATTATGCCCAAAGTTATCGTACCACGGGGATTAGTGGCTAACCCACAATCCTTGGGTGGTCGGAACTAAAGTCACTAAGCAAATAACAAAAGCAAAAGAAAAAGAAAATAAATAAAAATGTTATTCTAAGGCACCAAGCCTTAGCAATGCTCGGCTTTGGTTTTCACCAAAGCCTAATCAAAACTAAGAGCCTAGTGATGGCTATCTACAATGAGATAGAAATTGTCATTCAAAATAGTGGTTTTAATTTTCTAAAAGACTAAATCAAAAACTAAATTAACAACAACAATTAAAAACAAAGAAAAAAAAGAAATAAAAGAGAGATAAATTTGGGTACTAGGGATCACTCTATAGCAATTTCAATGCAACGAACACATTTCAAGCAAACAAACATATCTTCATGAGAACCAAATCCCGTACTTAATGCCGGTCAAGGCCACTAAGCCGAATTTCCTTAAGGGTATTCACATTTTCAGTTAGGACAAATATGAACTCTCTAATTCATGAGTTAGTACCTTATTAGGGCCACCAAAACATGAACTAAAGGCCTAGAGCTCTAGAAATTAGGGATTTAAGCATGCAATAGTTACAACCTAAAATTTAACGATTACTTAGTTTTCTACCTAATGCTGGTTAAGGCCACTAAGTCAATTTCTCTTATTTGGTATCCATTCTTCCAGTTAAGGCAAGAATGAACTCTCTAACCCTAATCATTATGCCTTGTTAGGGCCACAACGTCTAGGATTAAAGGCGAAGGGCACAAGAAAATAGAAACTTAGGCAATCATTCATTCTCGATTAAGCAACTACTTGACACACCACACTAATTACATGAAGCTAGTGAACAAAAGAACCACCAATTGTATCACACATCACAAATCTCAACACATAACAAAGAGAGTGGTTAATTCCCTAAATTCATGCATCAAGAACCAAGTAACATAGTAATTAGAATGCACCCATATGAAAATACATTATTTATCACTTGAAAAATATGTCAATTACATCAAAATTGAGCTAGAGTTAGAAACCCTAGCTCCCAAAAGTAACTACTCATAACCCATATTCATGAACATCAAAATTACAAAGTTCAAATAGCAAAGAGTAGAGAAGTGTAGGAGAAAACAAGGATAGTCACAAATAGCTATGGAGCTAGCATGACTAGCCTTGAATTACAACTCCACAAAATACTCAAATATTGAATCTTGTAGAGATTGAGTTCCTTGATAGATCCTTGAAGGTTTGTGTGAGTAGTTCTTTAAATCTCAAAAGAAATTATAAAGAAAAGAGGAAAAATGGAGGAGGAAGGTGGAGAAGAGAGCAGCCCAAAGGGCTGCCCTGTTTGTGCTGGTGCGGCTACTGCAGGTTCTGTCTTCTCGTTGTAGAGATGGTTGTATATATATCTCCCTCCTGCTAAGAAATGGACGCTTGGATTATAATGGGTGCGAGGGATCCTAGGAAGATCTATGGCTAAGAAAACAAAAGAAAATGAAGGGATAGAGAGCTGGTGAGGTAAGGTGACACGTGCAGGCCATGTTGCTATCATCTTATGACCTAGTCTTTGCAATTAAAGCAAAGCCAACAGACCACAAAGTGACAAGCAATTAAACAATTAAGCAATTAAATAAAATAGCTGCACGTTTCCTTTGAGCTTAATTGACCAATTAAGCTTAATTAACCAATTAAGCTTAATTGCATAATTAATCAATTGAACTGTTTAATTAAGCTTTCCACAATTTCGTCCTTTTGCTAAAAACTCTGAATTGCTCCATTTTCGCACCATTTTGCTTTTGATTTCTGTGACTCCACTTATTTCCTACAAATAAATAACAATGGATTAATTACATAAGATTAGTTTGAGGATTAGCATAATTCTAGTGTTTAAAGATACAATTACACTCATGGAAATGCGTGTAATCAGTGATGGCGGCGACGCTGCACGTGGTTGCTATTTTACTGAAGTAGGCTGAGGATTGGGATAGGTAACCCAATCTCAGTGCTTCAGATTAATTGTTTTAGGGTAATTTTGGGTTTCAAAGAAAGAATTGGGGTTAATTTGAGGTGGAATTTGGTTTTTGATGAACTTGGAAATACCCAGATGTTGGATATATTGGTTTGATTGACTATGCAGGTGTAGTTCTTGGAATTTGCGGATATATAATCGCAATGGGATTGTTGGTTGAGCTCGGTGGTGCTTGTGGTAATTTTGGTGGTGGTGAAGGTAAGGATCTGGGGGATTAGAAATGAGGAGTTGAGAGGCAGTGGCTTGGAGAAGTGGGTCTGGGGATGGTTGTGGTGGAGGGTAAGGGTGGTGGGATTGGGTGTAGTGACAAATAGAGTAGGAGGTGGTGCAGTAGCAAGTGGTGGGGGTGCAAAGGTGGTTTTGGTGATGGTGACCTTGAAACTGCTCTCAGAGACTTTGTTCCTGTTCAAGTTTTGGTGATGCAGCAGCAGAGGAAATTCGAGTTTGAGTTCTTTGAGTAAGAGAGGAGGGAGAGAGGTTGGTTGATTCAGTTTCAGACAAGGCGGCGAGGGGTTGGGCTTGGAAAGAGAGCTTGGTGGTGGTTGTGGTGGTTTGGGTGTGAAGAAGAAGGAGGGTTATATTGGACAATTTACAGGTTGCATGGCCTGTAAATGATGAGGTGGTCTGGCTTGGAGTGCCACAGCAGCAACATAAAGGTCCAACTTGACGGAATCTTAACGGCGAGGACTTATTAGACAGTAATTGTGACATCATGGACTTTTCAAATTAAATTATAATGTTAGGGACTGAAACGATGACAGAGTCATAGTACAAAAACTAAACATAATTTTTTCCATTACTTAATTAGCGATGATGAAGTAACCCAATTTGTTGTCTCTTTCCGATTATGTGCTATGCGCAGCCCACTATACTTGCAACTCCGAGTCCACTAGGCTCGAATAGGCCATGAGCATCCACAAATTCCAACCACCCACTTCCAACAGAAGGTAGCTAATTTAGGAAGCAAAAGTGCCCAAGATCACGAACTTTTCTACAGGATTAGAAAAATAATGGAAACCTGAGTAGCGGGCATCTCAACATATAGATAGAACCTGTCTGGGTATGCTTAGTACCGTAAAACTATCTTCTTTTTTCTTTTTAAGAAATAATATTCTAGATCAAACTAGATGTTCATATGCATCTAGAAAACCGGTCAGTAATTTTTTTTTTTATTTGATACTGACAAGATGTTTTGTTTTTTTGAAAGGAAGAATATCTAGCAATTCTAGTTGACTAAAACACTTACGCCGGCATATTCAATTCTAGTTATCATTGGATTGATTCACGCCTTTGTTTGTAGCTTCACTAGCTTGTGACAGGGTGGGAATATGGAAAATATATCGACCCTGATCGACATAATACTATCATACAAGGAGAGGTAAGGATTAAGATCAGTAGTAATATTAATATATGTCTCGTTCGTGCATGTTTTTCGTGAAGCCTTTTCTTCATTGGCTACATTGGCTAGAATATAGCTAGTTTTACGAATGATGCTCTCAATAATCAAAACCGACAACTTCATTGCTAAAACGCCCTACAGCACTAATTAGAGCAGTTTTACACGACTCATGAGTGAAGCCATAGTCAGCCAATAATAACGGCTTGTGATGACTTTGCGCTATATATCTTATGTCTAGTTGCAGCAGTCTGATCGAGCACGATCTGCGTCAAAACCTTCCTTTCCCACTCAACTGTCTTCCTTTTCTGTGACCTCTATTTGGTATGCGCATGCAGAAGAGAAAAACGAAATTGGATTTCGATCAATGTCCAATTGCTTATAGGTCTAGAAGCTGGCAAAGTCAACTAATGAAATGGAACATTTAACATGCTTAAGGCCTATCTGTTGAATGTCAACATTATCATAAAATGATTTATCGAGGTCCAACCCCATGAAAATGAAGCGTAATTCGTTTGACCATTTTCAGTTAATTCTTTTTCTCCCCACTATAAATTAGTGGGTTTTCTCTTGGTTCTTCGTTTGACCAACTCAAAACTTTTATTAATTTCCTAAAACCTTTGGGATTAACTAATTAGAATATCTCATCCAATGCATTTAAAAATATAATAATGAATTTTTGGCTTTGATGGCCGGTCTAAGTGTTACTGCATTCAAATTTCAAAGTGTTTATTTATTTATTTATTTATTTTTTATGTAAAGAGGATCAAAGGATTTCACTCATACCCCCATAGTGACTCAAACCCAGGACCTTGATCTTAGGTAGTGGGTACTCTAACCACTAAGCTGACACCACATCGTCAAATTTCAAAGTGTTTATCCTACAAGTAATTTTGTTGCTTTTAGATGCAAGATTTCTTTTGTTGCTCGGCATTCAATACATATTATACAAATAAGAAAAACAACTCCTTTCAAAAAAAAAAAAACAACTTCATACATTTTTTTCACCGGCTGGTTCACACATTTTAAAATTTGTATATCAATAAGAAATTAAAAATATATATGCGCATTAGCTCATATATCAATTTCGCAATCTTAAGGTCTCGTTTGGTACACAGAATGGAAATGTTGGGAATGAAAACTTTATCTTTTCCTGTGTTTGACACACCCAAGGAAAGGAACAGCCTTTATGCATGGAAAAATATGGGAGAAAATAGATCCTCCCACACCCTATGGGATTCATTTTCCCTCATATTTTTCCTACATTAATTGCTTACTCTAAAGATCATTTTAATGCTTGTTATTACCAAATTATCCATGATACTTTTTAATTTTGAATTGTTTACGTTTTGATAATAAAGATATTATTAGAAAATTAATGTTACCTACTTTCCTATTCATGTCATGCAGAAACCAAACATCGGAAAGGAAAGTAAAATATATTTTCCGATTACTTTCTCAGCGTTTCCAAACATTGGTAGGAAAACTAGGAGAAATTTACTTTCTCATGCTCATAGGAAAGACTAAAGAACTAATTTTTTTTCCGGCAACCAAACGAGGACTAATAGTATAAGTTAGAAAACTTTTCTCATGCAAGTGGTCTAGTTGACCAATTAAAGTTCCGGGGTGTAACCAAAATAAAAATAAAAATACCCTCATTTCTGTTCTTGTGTACAGAATTCCTCCAAGGATACACACGCATAAACCATACAATAGGTAGCCTTGGATTGCGGCTTGTCTACAACTATTTCAACTCTAAATTTTTGGATATTCTATGCTTCAAACATCTTCCATCGGTGTTTGCTTGAAAAAGGTGTTGAATCTTATGGGGTCTGGTTAGAAGCTTCCTTATTTGTATCTTTGTGATCCAATTGGAATCGCTTTTGAGCTCAAAAACAGGGCATAAAGTGTGAAAACGTACGGGCAATGCAACCATATTAGTTACAGCCTTGGAGGCTCTCCATATATATTAACATACTGGGTGATCTTCTTATATTCGATATTCAATCTGAAACTAATCGATGACTACCAGTATTGGTTTATGGTAATTGGTCTTTAATTTTCTGGAAAAATGATTGGTTAGATTCATGCCAAAATGACAGTTTACTTTTTTTTTTCAGAAATATTCAAGTTCAACGTATTGTTCGTTTATTATCGAGTATCCCTGTTTATAAGGAAACCCTGCGCTGACCTTCTCCTTTTCAGTTTGGCACAGACATGGTGTGATGAAAGTCTAGATTGATAGGTGCGTACGTATGTTCAAATTTCAATGACCGGTGGAACAAATGCTAAAATGCGGCATTTGAATAAGAAAATGTCTATGCAATGATTTGGTCGACCTAAGAAGATTGCAAATCTCACACCGGTAAATCTTTCTATATTACCCTTTCAAAAAAAAAAATTCTCTCTATATTGCATCTATATTATGGGAATCATCTTTTTTTAAAAAAAAAAAAAAAAAAAAAGATGATCAAAGGGTTTCACTCCTGCCCCTATGGTGACTCGAACCCATGACTTCGTACATAGGTAGTGGGTGCTCTTATTATATTGAAAGCTTAATGGCCAAAATACCTCCTGACATTTTCTTCTATTGTCGATTTACACACTAACTTATCAATTTTACCCAATAACACACTAACTTTTCCAAAGTTTGCCAATTTTCATATTTCCGTTAACTTCCATTGAGTTCCACCGTTAAATATCATCATGTGCGAAACATGTGAGGGTATTTTGGTCATTTTACTTAATTTTAATTTTTTGGTTTTTGTTTATCTAATCTAATTTTTGTTTAGACTAACCTTTTTTTTATTAGACTAACTCAACTTAATTTATCATATACATTTGATTTTTTTTTTTTTTTGAGATATATATACAGATCCTATCCAGAGCAAGGTTAGGGTTTATGGTCACTTTTCGGTCTCATATCCACATCTAGACCGTTTAGTTTTTAGGTACTAATGTATAGATCATCTTTGCAAAATTTCAGCCAAATTGATGGTTGTTAAGACATTAATAACTGCCTAAAGTTTGTACGGTTCAAGTTAGATAGATTCAGTTCGTCTATTGGTTTAAGCGAGTTAGATACCTTAAAGATCATCAATTTGGTTGAAATTTTACAGAGATGATCTATACATTAGTATCTAAACACTGAATGGTCGAGATGTGAATATGAGACCAAAACTCTAACCTTACTCTGAATAAATATTGTATATACATGATGAGCTTAACGTCTGTAGACTTGTTTTTTGTTTTTTTTTTTTTAAGAAAGGGTGTTTTCTTAATATCTAGGTTTCTTTTTTAGCATTTTGGTATGCTTTTTCAATAATCATTTGACATATGATAAATATTTGAGCTTATCAAATTGAATCATTCATGTAAAAATAATATTTTTCCATAACAAAATATAGATTCATGGATAGTGGAATTTTTTTTTTAATCATAAAGGATAGTGGGATTTTGATCCCAAAAAGAAAAAGATAAAAGATAAAAAAAAAGACCAAAATACCTTCACGTGTTTCGAACATGATGACACTTAATGATGGAACTTGACGGAAGTTAACGGAAATGTGGAAATCGGCAAACTTTAGAAAAATTATATTATTGGGTAAAATTAATAAGTTAGTATGTAAATTGACAATAGAAGGAAATGTCATGGGGTATTTCGACCATTAAGCCTATATTGAATGTATAGTAGTAGATTAGCTCAATGAAAAAATCAGTTTTGTATAATAATGATAGACAACTCAATACATACATGTCAAAGGTTCTTCACTCTATATAGTCGTCTTCTACTTTAGAAGAGATATCTCCCTTCCAACTTATTGTACCTAAGTTAGTCTAAATGCTTAAGTAAATCAAGTAAAACGTTACATATTTATAAATTTAAGGGTGTCGCACATAGTTTTGATTATTCATTTTAAGAAAAATGATTTATTAAATACTCAATTATTTTAGTTATGCAGAATCTAACTATTTTTATCTCATTGTTAGTTTGTTACATCAAAAAACAGAATCCAGCTCTATTTTTCTCTCATTCTATTTTTATAAATTGAAAGGTGTCTGTGCGTTTTAATTATTTATTTTAAGAAAAACGATTTATTAAATACTAAATTATTTTAGTTATGCAGAATTTAACTATTTTTATCTCATTGTTACATAAAAAAATAGAATCCAGCTCGATTTATCAAATTTGCCAGATATAGAATTGAGTCAAATAAATCTTCTTGAAGTCTTGAACAAACCAAAAGTTAGTGCATCAATAATATATAATATTGCATCTTTTTGCATTGGTTAAATGAACCAATTCTTCCGAGGATTCCTATTACTAATTAAAGAATTTTCAACTCCCAATTGTGTCAAACTCCCTAATCCTGACAACTTGAGCACCTCCCTTATTTATACATCACCTGTCCCCCCATTTATTCTATCCTAATTCTGTCTCACCAATCATATTTCGCCCGGCCAACAAACAAGCCTAATCAAAATGGCTTTCAACTCAAGAACATGGCCACTATGCTTAGTACTCATTTCATGTATGATCTCTATTTCTTTTGGAAGAAAAATGACTGCTCAAACTTCTACTCCAGTAAAAGCAGTTAATCTCGGAGGTTGGCTACTTACAGAAGGCTGGATTAAACCTTCTCTTTTCGACGGCATTCCCAACAAGGACTTCTTGGTGATTATCATTCTTCTTCTTCTTCTGTAGTTCTGTATAGCTTGTTAGTCATTTCATATCTTTACTTATGGATTGAGCTTTTGTTATAGGATGGAACCGGCCTTCAGTTCAAATCAGTCACAACTGGGAAATTTCTTGCTGCTGAGAATGGAGGAGGAAGCATCATAGTTGCCAACCGAACCTCAGCTTCAGGCTGGGAAACATTCAAAGTAATCAATTTGATTAGTTTTGATTGTCAAAATGTAATAACTTATACATGGTGTTGGTTTATATTCTTATTTTCTTTTATGTGAATTGTGTTGCAGTTGTGGAGGATCAATGAGACCACATTTAATTTCAGGGTCTTCGGCAAACAATTTGTGGGAATTGATGTAAAGGGAAATGGAAAAGACGTGGTGGCTGTTGTGACCGCGCCGGGTGTATCGGAAACATTTGAAATCATAAGAAAACCGGATGATTCAAGCCGGGTACGGATCAAAGCACCCAATGGATTCTTCTTGCAGGCGAAGACAGAGGTGTTGGTTACAGCTGATTATGCAGAGAGTAGTAGTGGATGGGGAGACAATGATCCTTCTGTTTTTGTGATTACCATTTCTGGACGTTTGCAGGGGGAGTTTCAAATAACAAATGGTTATGGAAAATTGGCTCCTAAAGTCATGAAGGTAAGGGATATAATCACTCTTACAGAAGTTTGCCATACATTTTATCCATAACGTACTTTTGTCTTGACTGCTGTGTTGTCGGACCATGAATTAAACTTTACCCATTTAACAATTATGATTTAATGTCATGCTATGTTGTAAATAGTTAAATTTGACAGTAGGATAATATAACGTCTCAGTATTTAGCGGTATAATGTTTTGACACATGTTTGACTGATTTTTTTGTGTGGAACATGTGCATATCAGGAGCACTGGAGGACATTCATTGTTGAAGACGACTTTGATTTCATATCAAAAAATGGATTAAACGCAGTGAGAATACCAGTTGGTTGGTGGATATCAAGCGACCCAAACCCTCCACACCCTTATGTTGGGGGTTCCTTGAAAGCCTTGGACAATGCCTTCCTCTGGTCACAGTATGTTTTTACTTTTCATCCTGCTATATCTTAACACTTTCCTCACTATCAATCCTCACCTTTACTAGAAATGCAGTTTTTTCAGTTTAAGGCCACATTTGGTTCACGGAAAGTAAGTATCAGGAAATGAAACTTGTTTATTTCCAAATTTCCTTTCTTGCGTTTGGAATACAAAAGGAAATGAAATACTTTCCTGAAGGAATGGAAAATAAGGGAGAAAGTGGTTCATTCCAAACACCAAAAGAATCACTT
The DNA here is from genome assembly GCF_958449725.1 of Rosa rugosa. NCBI lineage: Eukaryota > Viridiplantae > Streptophyta > Magnoliopsida > Rosales > Rosaceae > Rosa > Rosa rugosa. The sequence goes on along the minus strand of NC_084823.1, from coordinate 3,232,243 downwards.
TTCCCCTTCTTTCATTGCATTTATTACTCACAACATATTATTTTATTCCATTAATTACAAACTTTTTAACAACTTTTCTAATGTTACCAAACATCGGAATGAAAAGTTCTTCAGAAATTTTATTTTTTTTTTCATGAGAAAGATAAAAGAATTACTTTTCTTTCGGTGAATCAAACGAGGCTTAAAAGTAGAGTATGTACCGGTCCAACCAAAAGCTGCTTATTCTTCTTGGGTTTTTTAATTTTTTTTAAATACCTCAATGGGTCCAAGTTATGTCTAGATTAAAGTAGTGGTTGAGTTTGGACTCTGGACCCAATCAAATGACCAACCTAAGCATGACATAGGCCATGTTTGAAAGGAGACTAGAAATCATTGATTTTGCCAAGTCTGATAGAAATATCTGAGATAATTTATGCACACATGTGGTTGTCTTGGCAGGAAATATGGATTGAAGGTAATAATTGACCTGCATGCAGCACCAGGATCTCAAAATGGTTTTGAACACAGTGCTTCAAGAGATGGATCTCAGGAATGGGGCCAAACCGATGCTAACATACAGCAGACAGTTGATGTCATCGAGTTCTTGACTGCAAGGTAAACAATTAGTGTCATTTATAGACCATTAGAATATGTGCCAAATTCTTGTAAAGCTTAATGTTTAGAGTAGAGTTTTAGATGGTTTTAGGGCTAGCGGATACTGTGACTAACGGGTATTTGTCATTGAAATTTTAAGCAACTCTGGGTCTCTAGTTAGATTTCTCATATTAAATTTTGGTTGTTGCCTCCCAGTCTACCCTATTAACAACTTCATTGTAACAATATACATAAACTATATGATGAATTGACTTAAAAATTTCTCTATAATATTTAGTAATATACAAATTTCTAACTCTATCAGTTACTTTAAACTATTAATATTTTAATAATATAAATATTTGAAGTCCGATAAAGCCATCAAAAATTATTTTTCAAGTTGTATTTATTGTTGTCATTCTCAACATTAAGCGATACACAACTGCAGGTATGCAAAGAGTCCAAGCCTATACGCAGTTGAGCTCATCAACGAACCACTCTCCCCAGGAACTTCTCTGCAGAACTTGACCACATACTACAAGGCTGGTTATGCTGCGGTTCGCAAGCACTCTTCCACAGCTTTCGTTGTGTTCTCAAACAGACTAGGACCAATGGAACCGACTGAGCTCTTTCCTGTTGCCAGTGGCTTGGAGAGAGTCGTCATTGATGTCCATTACTATAACCTCTTTGTGAGTGCTTTTGACAACTTGACTGTCCAACAGAACATCGACTTCATCTATACTAATCGGACTACGGATTTGAACACTGTTACCACATCAAATGGCCCTCTCACTTTTGTTGGTATGTGATCCGAATCCCACTTTGTTTATCTACGATTTGATGTTGGCCACTTCATCTACATTGACATCCATTCCTACTTTAGTTTAGTTAGTGGTTCTAGGTTTCAGCGAGTAATTAGGTAAGTGCAAAACGATTGAAGTGAGGTGTTCTACGAAATACCTCAAAGAAAAAAGCAAAAGAAAGTTGGGGTGTGAAACTTTTTGTTCTTTCCCCTAGATGTTCAAAATGAGACTGCACGTCAAGGACAGCCCTAGAATTTTTGTAGCCGTGGAAATATTATTGTGAGTCCATGTTCCTTCATTCAGCCTATGAAATGCCTTTATTAAATAACGCATAAATTATCACTCACTTCTTATCGTAAAAGGAAAACTCAGTTTAGGTTAGAAGTTAAACATATTAACCAAATTGGTAAACCGATACAAATAGGCATCATGTAGCTCTAACTGTTTGCATGAAAGTGCATATAAGCAAAAATGTTTGCTTGATGTATGGTTGGTTTATTTCTTAACGGCTTACATTTGCAGGTGAATGGGTAGCTGAATGGAATGTGAGAGATGCAACAAAGGAGGATTACCAAAGATTTGCCAAGGCTCAGTTAGAAGTCTGGGGGCGAGCAACATTTGGGTGGGCTTATTGGACTCTTAGGAACGTCAATAACCATTGGAGTCTTGAGTGGATGATAAAGAATGGTTACATAAATCTGCCAACTTAATTAGATTCATACCCATTGGCCGAAAGAAAAAAATTACATTCATACCCATTGTCTTAAGTCATCACTATGATTTCAACAATACGTGGTCTGTATGTAATAGTACTTTGGTTCATTCTGGGACTAATAACTATTGCAGCTTACATGCAGAAGAATCGATCAGTTAATCTGTGACATGAGATCAATGAATGGCATTTTACCAATAATATCAATAAAAGCTCAATTACAATTATAATTTGAAGGGTAGAAGTATCAGAAAGCATTCTAATTTCAGTATAATAATTTAGAGAATTATGCGATATATATATATATATATATATATATATATATATATATATATATATATATATATATATATATTCTCTAAATACCATGCAATTGAAATGGCCAAGACGATCTTTAGGGTCAGCTTTGTTTTCATTTCTTCTTGGTTTTTTTTTTTTTTTTTAAGTTTCTTTTTTATTTAAAATAAAATAAATAAAAAGAGGGGGCCAAGACCTAAGCCCCTCTTAGGCAAAGGTATAGGCCCAATTAAGAACATAAAACTGAAGTTGTATAGATCCAAAACCTTGGGCATAAAAAGTAGTAGAGAACATTGTGGTCCCTTTTGGGACCATTCTCAATTTCAACATATAGCTACATGGATATCTATCTTCTATTTTTGAGAATTTAGCATGAGAAAGCAAAGGTTACATTTCATGTGAATTTAAGATTAGATATTCATGCTTAAATTATCGCATACTTTCTACATTATTGTATTATCAAATTTTATGACCGAACATGTGAGATATACTTTAAATTATGAGACATATATATTTGTATCAATGTCAAACACTTGATTACAAACATGTAAAACCTACTTTTATAGTTTTATGATGGTTCATTTATATCTGTATTTACTAGATTGGATACGCACACATTTATCCTAGTCGGGTCAGATCCCGATCGAGGTGGTTTTGATTCCTCTTACGAAGTTTTTGTTTTACTTCCTCCTGGTTTTAAGAATAAGATCAACTGATGTCTCTATTGGATGAAAAAAATGAAATAAAATCAATCAGTTAAAGTTTCATATGAGGGAATCGGTTGGTGCCGTTGCATCTCAGAGATTGATAGTATTCGATCAGACATGATGATGCGACAAGTGGGTTCTTCCAATGATATGTTTGTTGTATGCAACAAAGCTTTTAACCCCACAAATAGGGGTTAAGCAACAAACACAAGTGGAATACGTACATTGCTGTAGGAGGTGACGGTACCTATGGCCAATATAGGTAATTAGGTATAGCCTTCACACGGGCTTCAGAAAGTTATGTTCATTCCCAACTTGTTGGTGGGAAACTCATCTTTGTTTAATTTGAGAAGGAAAAAAAAAAAAAAAAAAAAAAAACTAAGAATTAATTTTCATTTTTCACTAAGAGCTTCAAAACATGGTAATATTTAAAATGTATAGTGTCTATTTCCTTGCGGCGTACAAATTATCTTAGGTATAGACCACACAGATTTAAGAATAAGGAGATATAATTTTTAGAGTGGTCGGTCCCCTCCTATTGTTATCTTAGGGAAGATATTTTGGTTCTGATGGTGGGCGTTGCACTCTTACAAGGCATTGCAATGGAAGCAACTCACTTGTAAATGCCCACTTGAAGAGATTCGTAGGTGCTAAGAAAGCTTCTTTTGCTTAACAAGTTTTAAGGTCAATTATTAAGCAGGAAACTACAGCTAGCAGCATATGACATCTCAACTTTAGGTGAGCTGTTCACATGTGTAGACTTAGTCTCCAAAGTCTTAATTTGATGGACCACTAGCCTGGTATCATCTGGTCCCTCTTCAGTAATCCTGATTGCTATTTGCTATAACTAGCAATGATTCAATTTGGCCACATTGAGTTTTCGGGCGTAGTTGATATTAAACAGCCAAAGAAAATCTAGGCAGAGTAACTCCAACAATTTCCTCATAATTTGATTTTTCTCTATTTTAAAGAAAAATGAGTATCTTTTGCTCCAACAGATTTTCTATAACTATCCCCATTTTAGGGATAGTGAGGAAAGAGAAAACGAAATTCTCTAAATTTACAGCAATTTCTAAAATTTTAAAGAAGAATTATGGAGATTTTAGAGATTGCTGTAATATAGAAAATTTGTTTGAGTTGGAGAAGAAACATTGCTTAAACCTTTGACTTTTGATTCTCTATAATACAAAAATTATAGCGTTGGAGGAGTTGGAAAACTTTATTTTAGCATAAAGTTATCTATTTTGAGAGTGTTGTCATTCGATATTTAAAAAAAAAAAAAACATAACAAAATAATCTAAATTCTAAACTCTTATTCAATGCAGATGATTCATAACGCGCAATATGAAAATATTCATTTTTATTTTGGTAAAAGGTTTAAAAAGTTAAGTTTAATTCGTAAAAAAGGATAAGGAGATCGAATTTTACCAAATTTAACATAGGATGGGAGGATAAATGCTTTAGTGCTTTACAATTGAAGCTGCTACCTGATTTTGAGATCATTTTCAAACCAATAGGATAAGGATCTCAGTTGTTAAAGATCATTAAAATTTTCGCAAACAAAGTTAGGTTTGGATTAGGGATAAGTGAAATAAATCGAGCATCCATAGAACTTTTCTGCAATAATGCACGTGAGTAGGTTAGCAGCTACCTAGAGAGGAAAATGCCAATTGGAGACCAAATAAGTCCATCTTGAGCTGTCTGTATAGAGAGAATGTGACTCTTTATAAATTAAAATATTAAATTGATCGCTTAAATTGAGTAGTGCATCTTAGTAGCTCTTTGGTTAATTGGACGGTCATAAATTGAAGTGAGTAGGGTTTAAGCGAAAATATTAGGGAAGCTTAACATTGATTCTAGTCGTGTAGAGTACGTATGTAAACAGAGCTAGAATGGAACAATATCTAATTAAAAAGTAAATCCTATCAATTTAATTCCGTATAAGAAAAGTGGCCAAATAGAATCTTTATATTTTGCATATATTCTCCTGTTAATTAAGTAGCAGCTGATTCCTACCTTAGAATTTAATTAAGCTCCCTGGGAATTTTGGTAAACAATAAACCTAACTAACTAGAACTAGTCTAAAAGGCTTTATTTTGCATATATATGTTTTTCTGTATGTATGTATGTAGCAAGCCATACCCTCTTGAACATATGTCACTTGCTATAGCACTGTGTGCCTATTGTGTTCACAGCATATTCCCCATGTTAAAAGAATATATTGAACTCCCAAAGGATGTTATTTTGTATTCCATATCTATACTTTTCTAATATTCGATGAAGGAGTGATTTTTTTTATCAAAAGAATTAGGAATAATCACTTCGTCTATTCCATATACTCTAAATCATTTAGAGAGATTTGGAAACAAAAAGTGAGAAACTCTAAAACACTCCAGTTTTATACCACAGTCTTTTTTTCTTCTTCTTTTCTTTTGGATAAAAGGTTGGAGGACTAGAACGTACTCTAATTCTTAGCATAGTGAACTAATAGACAATCGAATGATATGCATTTGAATGACCAGGTAATTGTCAGATAAATTCATTTAGATATTTCTTTAAAGAAAAAATAAAAAAAAGAGTGATCGAGGATGAATTTGCATTATGTAATTAAAAGTCAATGAAACTGAAGATTGTGTACATTATGTAAATAAAGGTAAATGGGAAAACAACAACAGTTAACCCAAAGAGCCATCGTTTAAATTGAAGTACGTACTAGTGGATGATCGGGACCAAATAGTTTAACCCATCTTCTTAAAAGAATCAGAAACTTTTGGCTTTCCTTACCCCATCTTCGACTCCAAGTTAAAGAATTGAGTTGAAATGCAACCACAGTTAGCAGTAGTTGCATTTTATTGGAATCTCGATCTCCTTCAAGGTTGGTGCATATGTTTATACTAGAATACCAGGGGTATGTCACATTGGGAGACATCTGTATTAAGAAAGTATGATCTCTATGTTCATTAACTATTATGATTCAGCTAGCTGAACATTTTTAAGGGGCAAGTGGGAAGACCAGGGGTTAAGCCAACCCCCCTAAATAGTTGGGCTATCTGGTGATAAGTGCAAGCTCGGAAAATGACATCAGAAGTAGGGGTGCAAGATGTAAGCTTTTTACTGCAATAATTTTAGAGTACTACTGATTGTACTATCCAAAGACTTCGTCCCCTTCTTTTGGAATAGTGCATATTTAAAAAAAACAAAACCATAGAGGAAACATGTAATCTTTTGAGGGAGAAACTCGTTTCAATTACATGGTCAGATCATTGATCTCATCGTACCGTCAATTACATAATGCTGTTTGTATCAATTTCAGAGATACAACTGTACAAATGCTATTTTTGGTATTTTGCATGAGATATATTTTACGAGGTATAAAATGTTTTGGATATTTTCTCACATCGAACCAACACATAGGGTAAGCTATGGCATTGACCTTATTGTTACAGTGGAGACATGTAGCCTTTTGAGGAGAAAAATCTCTTCAATTAGTTGGTAAGTCATTGATTTTGTTTTATCGTTCAATTAGTAAATTACATGTATCAATTTTACAGATACAACCATAAAAACGCTATTTTTGGTATTTTGCATGAGATATAATAATTTGTGAATTTTGTTAGGGTAAATATATTCTTTTGGATTTTGCAGACCCGACACCGACAGTCGTTTTCAGGAAAGAGTGGCGTTGAGCCAGTTCTCAAAGATCTTGTGGTGGAGCTTAGCCGGAAAGTCCTTCCAGAGGGCCTCACGATCGAACTGGAGTTAGTTAGGAGTCGAACTCGGACCCTCGAACTCGGAAGTTGGAGTCGAACTCGGACCCTCGAACTCTGGAGTTGGAGTCAAACTCGGACCAGAGGCGACTAAGATCGGACTGCTGAGAGTAGGGCCCATGACTTCCGGCTTTGCATCGAGATCTGAGCTCTCCACCAGCGAGGTAGCTCCGACCGGAGCTTCTTCGTCGTCTTCAGGCAAGTCAGCGCTGTTCTGACGCTCATTGAGACTGCGTTCGACTCTGGTAGCTCTGACCGAAGCTTCAAGCGTGATGTCGGAGTTCGACGCCGCACTAGAGATGGAGAGAGAGAGAGAGAGAGAGATGAGAGTGTATAAAATGTTATTTATTAATTAGGTTAAGGCTAAAATTGTCATTTTGCTTCAAATTGGGTTAGTGAGAATAAAAATTGGTTGCTCGAGTAAGAGCATATTTAGCAATGCTAGCCATTTTTTAGTCAAATTTTAGCCAAAGTAGCTAAAAAGTCATTTTAGCTAGTCACTTTAGAAATACGTCTGTATCAGTGCTCTCTATTTTAGCTAATTTTGAATTTATATTACTTTTTAAATGAAGATTAAATAATTTAAATGTATTTATAATTTATATAAAATAACTCAAAATGAATGTTTTAAATTATAGAGAGCTTCATCTCGCTCTCTATATTTAAGAGCGAGATAGCTAAAAGTTATAATAGAGAGTCACTTAGAGCATCTTTAGCAGACTCTCTATTTTTGGTCTTTAGCTATTTTGGAGAGCATGTTTAGCTTTTTATATATTTTAGCTGTTGCACCAGACTCCTAAGTGGCTCTCTATTATAACTTTTAGCTATCTCGCTCCTAAATATAGAGAGCGAGATGAGGCTCTCTATAATTTAAAACATTCTTGTTGAGTTATTTTATATAACATATAAATATATTTAAACTATTTAATATTCATTTAAAAAATAATATAAATTCAAAACTAGCTAGAATAGAGAACACTGATGCAGACATATTTTTAAAATGGCTAAATGGCTAGCCAAAATGACTTTTTAGCTACTTTAGCTAAAATTTAACTCAAAAATAGTTAGCATTGCTAAAGATGCTCTTAGGAGTCTGGTGCAGCTGCTAAAATAGATAAAAAGTTAAACATGCTCTCTAAAATAGCTAAGGAGCTAAAATATAGAGTCTGCTAAAGATACTCTAAGTGAGACAATTTTAGCTGATTTTAGTGTTTTGGGTCAAAGACCCTAAAATAAACTATTTAGATGAATGCATTATGCTTTTTTTATTTCCTAGCCTAAAGGGATTTTTGACAATTTATATTATGGTGGTTCTAGTTGGACCTCCAAATTTGCTATTTAGACATCCCATACTTAGTACACCTCTAATTTACTTTTTAGAATACTTGAATAGCTAAGTAGACCTCCATATTTTTACCAAAACACCCTTGAACATAGATACAACAATTTGTTACTCTACTTTTTATCTATATCTTCAACTACGAGAAGAAGAATGAATCAAAATCACATGATGTTGCTCTCTTATTAGTAGGTCTCTCCTCCACCAAAATTAATCAGAGAGTTGGTTCTCGATCTTGATATGTTGTTGGAATCCCTTTGAATTTGCTAAAAGAAGAATTTTAAGGGTTTTGGGTTGGAAGATCGAGTAATAACTATATCATAATATTCAATGAATTTAGTTTAAGGAAATTCCAAATCAGATTGCTTTGAATTTATTTTTGTATTAAATGGGCCATCTATAGAAATTATTATTTTTAATTAATTGCTTTAGGTAAATTATAAAACTATATAGGGAATATAAGGAAATTTTGGAAAAAAAAATTGAATTGAATTGAATGTTATATTTGGGGGAGGTAAGAAGAGTAATTTTTTTTTTCTCATTTTTCTCTCTTTGTCCTTATTTGTCTTTTCATATAATTTGACAAAGTCTATTAATAATTGAAAAAGTCGGAGGTCCAAATATCAAATTTGGAGGTCCAACTAGAACCATCTTTTATATTATGGGTGCAGCCATTGCCACCTTACTATTTTCTTTGTTCACCCTATTTACTCATTACACCGTACATTTTAATTTCAATTATTATATTTAATTATCTAACTCATTTTTCTTTCCAGAAATATCCTTATATGACATATCCAATTAAAGAAGATTTTTTTTAACGAAAATCTCTAATTTAATTTATACCAATAAAAAACTAATATATATTAAAGTTTCCTAATAAAATCATAATCTGAAACTAATATATATTAAAGTTTCCTAATAAAATCATAATCTGATTTACTTCTATTTTTAAATTTTTTTTTCTTTCAGTTTCTATGATCTGTGTAATTGCTGAAACGAAGAGAGGACATAAATTGGTATTTTCAGAAGTTCATTAAACTACAGTAAGCATCGCTACAGTGACAAAAGCCATCTGCTGCTTCTAAAAGCTGGGGTGAGACGGCTTTGGCTTTTCCATCGAAAAAGTGCTGGCTTCTGGAAAAAGCTGAGGAGAAGCTGGTTAATCTATTTTAATTCATGTTAAAAGATTAGTAAGTTAACAACCATGAGCAATGAAGAAGAGATTTTTTTTTTTTTTTTTGTGTGTTTAACTAAGGGTATCAATGATGAAGCTAACACTAATAGTTTTATGAATATTACACCGATATAAATCGCTATCTCTCCAGTACTAGGGTAAGGGTTTTCTTGTTAGCATGTTTTCTATGGATTTAATGGCGGTAGTCTAGCCTCCAAGCTTATTTTGGGAGACTCTGACGTGGTGGATGTACTTTTTTTAATTGAAAAGGGGTTTGTAACCCAGTCAAGTTGGGAGACTCAGCCCCACGCCTATATTATTATTCATTTCATACTATCGCATCGGTGGGGACGTAATACCTGAAACCCTAGTGCTCATATTTGCATTACAAATATTATCATAAAGAATATTCTGTAAGAAAGTAAGAGCCTCAACTAAAGATATATCAGAAACATGACCTAACTAACAAAGTGGGCAAATCTCTATGCAATACTATTTGCTTATCTAAAAATATGCCGAATTATAATAGCATCAAAAACATGTAAATAATCCTTACAATCATCAATAATTCGACTAACTTTTGAATTGTCTTCACCACACCGGTAAAAAGTTTTCACTAAAATGGAGTTCCATATGGTATCTCGAGTTCTTCATTTTAAAGGCTTCGAGACGTCAGTGTTTGTGGGCAAGATGGGTTGCAAAAGGGGACCCAAGGATGTGACGATCAACACTTTGGATGATGGGAAGTTCTTGGTCAGTTTTGCTTCCTATAGCGGCCAGTCTAGGGTTCTTGGTAATGGACCGTGTTTTTACACTAGAGACATGGTTCTAATGGTTTTTTGACATATCCTTGATAGCATTGTAAATGAAGACGGTTTGCAAGCATATTAGCGGCACAACTTGCATGTGAACAAGGCTATTTATATAGGTATGTGTGGACGATGAATTGCGTTTCCAGCTGTGGAGGGAGCCTTCCTACAAACTACTGTCGTCATGGCAGAGGTGGTTGTTTTTGTGTATGAAAAGGTAGTAGGGATTTGCCTATTTATGATTATGTTGAACAACGAGAAACGTGGCTTATGTGGCCAATCACTGTACATATATTGTCCTAACTTAACAATTTATTATATGTTGAGTTTTAATTCAAAATATCTCATTACAATTAGGTGTAAGTTCACTTGTAATTTTTTTTTCATCAAGTTCAAAAACAAAAAGTAATCCACTTATAAGTTATATTATTTTTTGTCACTTTTTAAATGTGAGATTTTTCTTCTCCAATATTTTTATTCTTTTCCATTCAAACGGATCGGTTCTAAAAACAAATAGTCATCTAATTAAAAAAAATCTCACAAAATGTTCTTACAAGACTAACTTTGCAATATAAAACATCATTCTAATGTCATAAGATGTAAGAAATATGACAAAATAATATTACCTTGCATATAGATGTATATATGGAAAGATCCAAGATAACTTTATGTGAGAGTGTAACTGCTCCAACTTAAATATTGAGTTAGAAGAGTAAGCACACTTACTATCATAGCACACGTAGTTATCACTTCTGAGATGTAAGGACAAATTTACACCAGAAGCCAAACTTAAAGGATAACAATAGATGTATTAATTTAACCACTTCTTATTGTTGAATTACCAATGGGATATTTCAGGTTAAATTAATAGTTATCACTTCTTATTGTGCAGATACCATTATTCTTTTTGACTGTTTACCGAATTACCAACTCCTCTTATAAAATTTTCACCATCCAATAAGTTTACTCGACCCTAGATTAACCTAAAGTCCAAAAAAATTGCCAAAGGGACAATTGTCAGGGATATTGTACATACGTGTTGAATGGCGAGTATGTGGACCTTTATTTATGCGACAAGCTACATGCATTTGCAATTATAAGAGAGTAGAGCCAGTAAAACTCACTGTAAGTGACTGCCATAGCTTTGAACTATGAAGAAAGAAACGAAAAAGAATCCGAAGCTCCCATTTGCCCAGAAAATAAACAAATGACAATTGGAGGGCTGACGTGGATTTCCTATATAATGCTAACAAGTCTCACAGTCTCTGTCTTTAATTCAATCAAACGGTCCAGATTCGCTCCTCAGTTTCTGGCCCTCCTCTTTATCTTCCCCTCCTTCTCTTCAGCCTTTACCCCTCCCTCTCTCTCGTTTCTCCTCTCTCTCTCTCTCTAAGGATTTAGATTTAGAGAGAACAGCAGTTGTAGCAGTATTAATAGTTGTAGCAGAAGAGAGAAAGAAAGAAGGAAGAGGAGCAAAAATGTTGTTGGGGAAGAGACCAAGGCCTCCAATGAAGAGGACCACAAGCATGTCAGAGATCACCTTTGATCTGAACACTGAAGCTCAACCTCAGCCCTCAGATCCCCACAACCCCTTCAGCCCTCTGGCGTTTGATGGCCTTATGGTGAAGATGGCCTCCTCATCACCCTCACCTAGAAACCACAGAAGGAACTCTGCTGATTTCGTTGAGACTCCTCACTTCTTGAGGGCTTGCGGTCTCTGCAAACGCCGCCTTGTTCCTGGCCGCGATATTTACATGTATAGGTAAATGCTCTTAACCACTAGAGCTTCGTTCTTTTTTATTTTTAATTGATGGAAACAACCCAGTTCATAACTTTTTTGGATTGAGGCCATCTGTTCTTGATTTTACCTGGCTCTGATAGTCAGTCCTTCCCAGATTGATTTCTGTCTGGAGATTTCTTGCTTATTTTCCTGGATTTTCTGTTTTTTAGGTATATATAGTAAAAATGATGTATATACATATATATGCCGATATTTGGAAACTAATCTAATTATTTGTATGCTACTTCTTCTGTATTATTCAGCATTAACTCACAATTTCTTTTTCCTATAACTGATCTGAGTTATGCAGAGGTGATACTGCTTTCTGCAGTCTAGAGTGCCGGCAGCAACAGATGACCCTTGATGAGAGGAATGATAAGTGTTCATCTTCGGCTTCCACCGCCGTCGTCGCCGGACACCATGTCTCTTCCAAAGGGGAAACTATGGCCGCTGTGTAGTGTGGTATGTCAACCCGGTGAACACAGCACGATCTTTGCAGGCGCCGCTGGACCATATGAATATAAGTAGATTTGGGGGTTAGGTTTATGCATGAAACTATGAATGGGATTTGAAGCTGTAATTTTCATGTGGATTCAGGCAAAACACAACTTCATCATAGATTTCTCCCTCTTGGTATTTTTTTTTTCCCTTTAGTTAATGGAAAATTTACAGAGTTAATTCTAAATCTTCATCATGTATGTAGTGAGCTCCTTTGTCTTTCTGAGTTAATTTTTAGTGTCATACATGTGAATTAATGGTGCTGCAAGCCTGCAAGTTTTTGAGAAAATCGATGACTGGCCGTTTGAAACCTGAGTTTATTTGGTGGTATTGGATTCCAACAGATTCCCTTCTTTTCTTGTGGATATGAAACTGAGAGCTTTTAAATTTTAGAACTAAGCTTTTCAAAAAAAAAAAAAAATTTTAGAACTAAGTAATAGGATCAAAACCGAAATCTATTGGGTCAATTAATTGAATAGATTACCAGTTCATGATTGAAACTCTTTTTTTTTTTTTTTAATCAGTAAAATAGATTTCCATTAGCTAAAGCCAGAACGACACGAATACATATCATCCACTGCCAACAATACGGTAAGGTACGCAAAACAAGTTTCCTGTGCCTCAGCAACTTTTTTCGACTTTGGAGGATTTTTGTTCTTGGAACCAAGTGGCCTTCCTCTCTTCTTCTTCGGTTCCAGCTTCACTTCCACTATTGATTGCACCAAAATGCTACCTGGTGCTTCTAGTAGTTCAAGAGACCTAGCAGAGAATTTGCTAGGAAAAGTAGGTGTTTTCAGCTTTTTGGTTGGTGCATCTTGCTGCTCAACTTTCTTGAATAGCTCAGGCAGAAAAATCTTTAGCTTTTTTGGATAATCAGTGGTATGTTTTACCTGTGGAGGTGTAGCATCTTTGGTTTCCGAGGTGGTCTATTCAATGTGCGCCCCTGAGTCATCTTCCTGTACGACAGAAGAATGCACAGGTTCAATTACTTGGACAACCATCAACTCAGAAGATGGGGGAGATGCAATTTCTTTGGGAGGAGAAAGATCATCCTCACTGAGTTTGGTGACAGGGACCAAGGCCATGGAGGTAGCAGTGTCTTTAGTAGGCATCAACTTTTCATGCAAGATAACTGGCTTGAGTCCAATATGATCATATGAACCAAACAATTATCGGCTTACAGGAGGCAATATCGAAGTTTGAATACCTTGGAAGCAGAAAGCTCCATCCATAAACTTGCTTGTAGAGAAACCCAAAGATGAGCTTCCAATATCAAGCCTATTCTCTACTGGTTTTGCAGATCCTGTGTGCTTAAGGGACAATGATCCCCTTCATGCAGTAATAGGTGACACAGATTACACTTGCCAACCAAATTCTCGAAGAAGAAGGAAATCTCCGCCTCCACATTTGAAGCAAGTCGAAGAGCTTTTTGAAGAAAGAAAGGTTTCGATAATTCATGAGAAACCATAACCCTAACTCTTCCCAAATTCTCAAACAGCTTTTCATCCAGTTCAAGAAACTTACCAACAACAGAGGTAATGTCTCTGATGGTATCCGGGTATTCAAAAGAAGGTGGATGTTAGTGATTCACACCCAGAAGAAAGAGGGAGCTCATGTCCACCGAATGCAGCGGCGCCATGCCATCATACTCCTGTAACACCACAAGGGCCTAATTGAACCTCCACGTCCCCCCCCCCCCCCTCCCGGAAGAACCTTGTTGCGGTCTCGGAGTAGGTCAAAAGCCAGGAAAAAGTTATTGTGTTCACGTTCTTGAATCTTGAAGCTCTTATCCAGAACCCAAGCCCTTCTGAAAAAACGCCTCAAATCATTTAGAGATGCAAGTTGCTAACATCCTCAATGGAAGCCATGGTGAGATGGTGTTGCGTAGGAAGAGATATAGCCGAAGGCCGTCAGCGTTATTTAGGGTTTTAGATGCGTGCATATTCGCACTTAGGATTTTTTTTTCGTCTTATTTGTGTTGGTTGTTTGACACAACCATTTGATTGTTAAATATGATTGAAACCCTTTCTTTTTTTGAATCAAAGAAAGAATTTTTATAGAATGAACTCAATTGAGTTGATTACAATCAAATTGTAATACATCCAGAATGCAATCTGGAGTATGATCCACCCAAAAGGAACTATTGCTAGCTTCAAAGGCTATACTAGCTAAACGATGTGCTACCTCATTACAAGATCTTGGAGCATGACAAACTGACACATTTCTGATGGTACTCATGCCCATTTTAAATCAAGTATGATTGAAACCCTTTCAAATCAAGTAAAACCAAAGATAAGTTTTGTTATGCTAAGAGTATCTTTTTTACTAGATTCACACATATTGTGGAGTTTTTTAATTTTAATTATATATACAAATCCTATCAAGAGCGGAGCTCCGCTTTGAAATTAACGTGTGAAGTTCGAGTTTTGGGTCACTTTTCGGTCGCATATCCACATCTCGACCGTTCAGTTTTTAGGTACTAGTGTATAGATCGTCTCTGCAAGTTTTTAGCCAAAATGATGATCGTTAAGGTATCTAACTCGCTTAAACCAATGAACGGACTGGATCTGTCAACCTGAACCGTACTAGCTTTAAGGCAATTATCAATGCCTTAACGATCATCATTTTGGCTGAAAATTTGCAGAGACGATCTATACACTAATACCTAAAAACTGAACGATCGAGATGTGGATATGCGACCGAAAAATGACCCAAAACTTGAACTTCACAAATAAATTTTCAAAGCGGAGCTCCGCTCTGGATAGGATCTGTATATATATATATATATACAGTCCGGCTACACTAAGGATGTCCTTAGTTTTTCTTAGGTGCGAATTTCCGGTTTTCACCCACTTTCCGATCAAATTTTCACATCTTAACCGTTCAGTTTGTAGGTCCTAATGTATAGATCACCTTTGTAAAATTTCAGCCAAATTGGTGATCATTAAGGCATCCAAAACTGCAAATTACAACAATGTAAACGAACGGTTCCGGTTCGACAGATTCGGTTCGTTCGTGTAAATTGCAGTTTTGGACGCCTTAACGATCACCAAATTTGCTGAAATTTTGCAGAGGTGATCCATACATTAGAACCTAAAAACTGAACGGTTAAGATGTGAAAATGTGATCGGAAAGTGGGTGAAAACAGTAAATCCGTTCCATAAGAAAAACTAAGGACATCCTTACCTGAGAAAAATCCTATATATATATATATATATATATATATATATATATATTGTGGAGTCGGGTCTGATAGTTTCATAATTAAGAGATTCTATTTGCATGACATACGAGTCCATGATTAGTGCTTATATATACATATATAAAAGGCAAACAGTGAGGAATCTGTGGCCTGGTCAACTTTGCTTGTAATGGGTCCTCTTTTTAAATAAAATAAGAAATAAATGAAAGAGATTTATCTTTGCTTCGTAAGATTAAGAATATTTTATTCTTTTTTCAACAAAAAAAAATATTTTGCTCTTCAATTTAACCGAAGTAGTAAGAGAAGATACATCCTCAAAAAAAAAAAAAAAGTAGTAAGAGGAGATAGAAATTGAGTCATCATCAGGTTAGATATGAATAAGTTATTAGGTGCTCTGTAAAAGACCTTTTATGACTATCCACTAATATATATATATATATATATTTTATCCAGAGCGGAGCTCCACTTTAAAACTAACGTGTGAAGTTCGAGTTTTCGGTCACTTTTCGGTTGCATATCCACATCTCGACCGTTCAATTTTTAGGTACTACTGTATAGATCATCTCTGCAAATTTTCAGCCAAATTGATGATCGTTAAGGTATCTAACTCGCTTAAACTAATGGACGGATTGAATCTGTCAACCTGAACCGTACTAGCTTTAAAGCAATTATCAATGCCTTAACGATCATCATTTTGGCTGAAAATTTGCAGGGATGATCTATACACTAGTACCTAAAAACTGAACGGTTGAGATGTGGATATGCGACCGAAAAGTGACCCAAAACTCGAACTTCACACGTTAATTTTCAAAGCGGAGCTCCGCTCTGGATAGGGTCTGTATATATATATATATATATATATATATATATATATATATATATATATATATCTATGTGTGTAATGTTTTTTTTTTTTTTTTTTTTGGTGAGATAAAGAGCACATAAATTAATATGGCCCTGATTCATGGGCAAAGAAAAGTACAAAGAATATTACTCTATTTTGACATCGGTAGCTTAGAGCAGTCTATGCTAACAAAAAACACATCGCCTCGTAGGCAATCTATTCTACCTGGCTCCAAATGCCGAGCACGCTATTGTGGTACGTTGAAACCAAGTATTTCTACAAAGGCTCCTAGAGGAGTTTCAACTAGCATAGACAAGACAAACCTGATCGTGCTAACAATGACTGAGATTTGTCACCTAACTAGCGACTCAAGAAATAAAAAGCCTAGACCAGGCCGAAGCCCACTAAAACAATCCCCTATAAAAACTAATTAAGAGCAGCAGCCCAAGAGCTCAAGAGAGACCCAGCCCAGACGCAAACCAAAGCCCGGCCCAGCCCTGCTTCGCTGTGCAACATCATTAGACCCAATGACCGCAGCCACCGTCTCACAAAACGGAGCACCATCAGCACCAGACGGATCTCGACACCATCTCCAGAGGGCTTACCGCAACAATCCTCCAAAAAAACGGCACCCTGATCTGCCGCCTCTGCGGTACCAAACACAACCGTCGTCGTCTGGTGACCACCCTACGCCAACACACAGTCCCTGCCGTCTGGTGAAACCATCCCATGCTGCCTAGCACCGTCCCATGAAACTAATCATGACCATACCGCCTCAAATGTTGCACTGAGACCAGGCCCAAGACTGACACCACCATTGATCCGCCTACAAGCAAAAACCACCCCAGGCCCGAAAGCAAGCCCAACCACCACCTGCCTGGCAGCAACTCCATAGCATCAGCGCAACCAAGATCGACATCAACGCTGGGCCGTCGTCGGACTAGCGACACTAAAAGAAGAAGAGGAGACCTAGACGGCTATGGGAGAGAGAGCTAGGGTTTTCTCACTTGTGTGTATGTAATATTCTTTTATTAAAGAAAATACAAAAAATTATGAAAAATTATGATATGTTAATGATTGAATAAGATAAAATACAAAATTAAAGAAAAGTATAGCCTAATGCAATAATTAGTTCACATATTCAACTAATAGCTATATAAAAAGTATTAATATTATTATTGAATGGGCTTTTGGGTAGGACTTATAAGGCCGGACTTTGATGGGTAATGGGTCGGGCCTGAACTTTGAACCCTTCGCCCTATCCTTACGTTGGGCATGCTTGATATGAGGGGCCCGCAGGCCAAATGATAACACACACACACACACACACACACACACACATATATATATATATATATATATATATATATATATACAGGGTCCTTCTAGTGAAGGATCCCTTTTTTGGGTCTTTTCTAGGGATAGGGCATTAGAGCAACTTTTCGATCACATTTCGGCATCTCAACCATTCAGTTTTTAGGTCCTAATGTGTAGATCATTTCTGCAAATTTTCAGCCAAATCGGCGATCGTTAAGGTGTCAAACTAGATTAAATCAATGAACGAACCAAATCAGTCAAACTTGAACCATTCATACTCCACTTTTCAATCGCATTTCGGCATCTCGACCGTTCAGATTTTAGATCATAATATATAAATCACTTATGCAAATTTTCAGCGAAATTTATGATCGTTAAGAGATCGAACCAGATTAAATCAATGGACGAACCAAATCTGTCCAACCTGAACCGTTCATGTTTATAATTGTAAATTACAGTTTTAAATGCCTTAATGATTATCAATTTGGCTGAAAATTTGCAGAGATGATCTACTCATATAGACCTAAGTTCTGAACGGTTGAGATGTGAATATGTGATCGAAAAGTGGGTCTAATAAGTGATTTCTTAAATGGCCAAAAAAATGGATTCCTCACTAGAAGGGCCCTGACACACACACACACACACACACACACACACACACACACAGGGCCATTCCACTAAGGGATCCCTTTTTTTGGCCATTTTAAGGGATCCCTTATGGAACCCTTTTTTTGTTCATATTTTAACATCTCGATCGTTCAGTTTTTAGGTCCTAATGTATAGATCACTTCTGCAAATTTTCAGCCAAATTGATGATCGTTAAGGTATCAAACTAGATTAAATCAATGGACGAACTGAATCTGTCCAACCTGAACCGTTCATGTTTATAATTGTAAATCGCAGTTATAAATGCCTTAATGATTATCAATTTGGCTGAAAATATGCAGAGATAATATACTCATATAGACCCTAAAACTGAACGGTTGAGATGTGTATATGTGATCGAAAAGTGTGTCTAATAAGCGATCCTTCAAATTGGCCAAGAAAAAAAATCCCTCATTAAAAAGACGCTGTATATATATAAATAAATATATAATGATAAGTCTGATGAGGATTTCAGCCACTAATTTTAATTTTGACATGTGGACCAGAGATGCTTTTAAAAAGAATTATGAACTCTTCTTTGTACTTGGTGTAAAGATGGAACATATGCTTAACTGCAAAAGGAGTCGTTAACTCGTTATTATAGGTGTTCTTTTGAAAATGATATTAGAGGGTAGTCGTCAGATTAGTTCATTGTTTGGAGCGTATCTTAAATAATAATTAATTTAATGGCTCATCATTTTAGTGTTTTAATACTTTGAAGAACTATAAATTTTTAACTACATTCGTTAAATTCTAAGATATAAATTTTCAAGTTTGAACGATTGAGATGTGTACGTCGTATTTTTCTGAAAATGAGTATCCCTTTTAAAATTTATAGTTCTCTATAATGAATTGTATAAGGAAATCTACATGTATATATATAGCCATGTCCTGTAGGTAATACATATATGAAATTAATTAGTTCGGAAGGTGCTAACGTATGAGACTTGCAAGTTAAGTGAAATCCGGGTTTGGGTATAGGCCATTTGTAAAACCGTTTAGATTGATTTGGTATTATGTGTGTTGGAATGTTAATTATATATCATGCATGCATGATTAAGACCAAGACTAGAAGTCAAATGGTAAAATCTAAAGGAGCTTATATATGTATTTTATGTACGTACGTAGCAACTCTTTCCTTCCATATTTGTTTTACCTTTCTCAAGTGCTTTTACTAATTCACTAATATAAAATGATGATGAATCAAACATTGGTGGACAACCGTTCATCGTAATCGGTTGGTGAAAAATGTTACTAGATCCAGAAGTACAACCTAACAAGGTTTACTTGTTTAAAGCCTTAAAGGGAAATATATCACTATAATTTCTCTTTTGAAGGGGTCAATGGCCCTCAAATTGGCCAAATGGGGGACATCATTATTGGGATCGAATAATATCAAGTGCTTTGCATAGTATTCTATTAATATTGCTGACTCTCTTTCCTTGAACACATAAAACAATTGGTCTCTGACCCTCAACTCCTTAAGTATAAGTGATATGCAACATGCAAGTATACACTACATGTACTTTAGTATATTTTTACTATTTGCTACCCAAATGTGTGTGCGCGCGCGCTTCTTCACATGACCAATCTTGGTAAACAACATAATCAAAGTAGTATCAATAAACTAGAACAGGGTGGCATATTGTAATCTGTCATTAATGTTTCGTCCACCTAATGAAAAACTTAAAAGAATGTAGTATTTATAACAATTGGATTTGAATATTTATAACGTATGAGAGCTCTTTTGATGAAGACTATTAAAATGAGAAGTACTTAAGGATTTTCTAATCAATAGTTTGGGAGACCCACATTTCGATTACATTACGGCAAATCAACAGTTAGATGTTTAAATATGCATAAGTAGATCACTTCTGAAATTTTTCTTTTAAATTGCTAATCGTTAAGTTACCGAATTAGATCAAATCAATGGACTAACTAAATCTGTCAAATATGACCCATTATTCATAACTGATAAATACGATTATAAATGCCTTAACGATTTTCAATTTGGTTGAAAATTTACATAACTGATCTGCACATAACTATCAAACATCTAACAGTTAATTTGTGGAAATGTGATAAAAAAGTGAGTCTCACAAAAAAGTCCTCAACTAGTCCTTATTTTAGTGGTTCTCATTAGAATGGCTCCCTATAACGTATAGCCTCTTAACAAATATGTGTTATAATTTCTAAAAATCTTGGCTATGGGAGCTCTCTCTCTCTTTTAAACCCTAATTGATAACACCTCATAGGTATCTTGTTATCAGGGGTAGCCTTGAGGGGTTGCTACTAGTGCGACCGCATTAGCCCTCCGATTTCAGGAGGCCTCCAAGTACGAAGTGGTGTAGTTGGTTAAGGTGCTATATTTTTAGATGCCAGGATCTGATTTCAAATCTCAGGCAACTCTCTTTCTTTGTTTTTGTTTTGTTCATTTCTATCATCTTTTTTTTTTCCACCAAGGCTTTTTTAATATATATATTTTTTAAATCCTGTAATTAATAGGGCTTATTTAGATTTTCGCTCTAGGCCTTTGAAAATTCAGGAGCGGCTCTGCTTGTTATGTTCATATACTCTTCTTGCTTAAGTAGTTTAGCAACTTAGGTATTTGATAATACACTTCTTTATCATCTTGTTGAATATCAAGTTATAGTGACACCAATTAATAAGAGAGTTGTATATACATTTTTAACTTTAACACTCTAGGCATCTAATTGCATTGAATTTCTTTTCAAAAAAAAAAAAAAAAATTGCACTAAATTGAGTGAAGTAGATAGTTACTAATTGATTGTTGGGAAAAATGCACAGACAGTGTCTGGACACTTTGAGGACTGTCAAAGTGATACCTGAACTTTAAAACATATCAATGTGATACCTGGACTTATATTTTCTTATCAACGTAGTACCTACGTCAACTTTCCGTCATAGAACCGTCAATTTTGACCACGTGTGAGTCACGTGAGGCTGAAAATGAGGGCAAAAAAGACTTTTCACCCCATCATCCTAAATGGATTATCAAAATTGAAATTAAAAACTAAATAAATTATTATATTAAAAAGAAAAGTTGAATGAAATTTTTTGCTTTGTTCTATTAACCTGAAACTCCATCTCCAAATCCCGACCTCTGTGAATCAGGTGGTGTCTTCCGAAGTTTAGATGAGATTAGAAGCTGTCTTCTGCTTCTTTTTGCACGACCTCATGAAGTCTTCCTCGTCGTTCATCGGAGGTAAAGATCAAGGTGGCGCGTGACTTCACGGTAGTGGCGGCTTTGAGGAAGGCATCTTTGATTGAATCCGGCGGGAGTGCGCAGTCTTCGAGGAGGGGAGGGAGGATGTGGTGCAGTAATCCGGCAGATTAAGATCCCAACTTCATCGGATTATAGGAGATTAACTTGCCTTGAAGCATCAAATAAAGATCGTTGCTGCACCTGGGCTTCGAAAGCAACCTCTTCCTAGCCTTTTTTCGATCGCCTCGACGCTCTCATCGGATCTAACGTCAAGAAGCTCTCGTCGTCGGTCGCTGTTCCGCTGCCGCTGGCGTACCAGAAGTCGTCGCCGGCGAGGCCGGTCGTGACGGCCGTGGCTCTGCCGCAGAAAAGGTCGGCGTCCGCGGCGGCGATGAATGAGGGGTTCATCAGGATGAATTACTCGGCGGTCGCTACTGCGCACGGCGGCGGCGGAGAACGACGAAGAGGATGACGAGGATGAGGAAGATAACGACGACGGGGATGAGGAGGCAGAGGTGGAGAGGGAGAGGGAGAGGGAGAGAGACAACGACAGTGAGATTGGAGGCGGCGGAGGAGAAGGGTTGAAGAGATTGTCGAGGGCAATAGAGAGGTTTGGGGAGGTGTATCAGAGAGTGGAGGCTGAGAAGTTGAGGCAGATGGTGGAGTTGGAAAAGCAGAGAATGCAGTTTGCTAAGGACTTGGAGGTTCAGAGAATGAGGATGTTCATGGCCACACAGGTCCAGCTGGAGCGGATCAAGCACGGCAAGCGACCCGGCTCTAATGGTGAGCCGAATCTGTCAGCTTTCTTCTATATGCTATAGGATTGTTTTTGGTTTGTTAGTTTTCGGGGTCTTGTTGGATTTATATGCTCTTGTTGAGAAGTGTTGCTGATAATTGAATAATCTATTCGCTTCGAAAGCAATCTCCCCAATTCAATTTCAAAGAAACAAGCTTTCAAAGTCCTCGTTTAATCTCCTCTCCTCTCTATTAGGGTTTTCAGAAACTGATTAGTCTTTAATGGAGCTGATTTAGGCTCTAATTGTCCTCCTTTTCTTCAATCCTCACTAAATGCTGTATTGGGTTTGGATCTTCACAAAAGATAACGGAAAAGATAGCCACGGATTTACAAGGCAGTGTGGTCAATTTGAATGCAAGCTCTTGATCAGAGGAATAGCAATTGCAGGCCAGAGAATTGAGAGTGAAGTCGGAGGCCGATCGATTCTGGCCTTCTGGGTAACTGATGATGAATGAGAGAGGAGAAGAATTTTTTTTTTAATTCTTCATTTATTTCTCTCTCTTATTTATATAACCATTTAAATTAATTATTTTATTCACATTAAATCATAAATCAGATAAATTTTTTTTTTTGAGGGGCACATCAGTCATTTTGCCCTCATTTTCAGCCTCACATGGTTAACTTGACGGTTCTGTGACGGAAAGTTGATGTAGGTACTACGTTGATAAGAAAATATAAGTCCAGGTATCACATTGATACGTTTTAAAGTTCAGGTATCACTTTGACAGTCCTCAAAGTGTCCAGACACTGTCTGTGCATTTTTCTCTTGATTGTTTAGCAGTAGAGACACTCTTACTCTTTCCTCTAATTGATTCCTCTCGACGTAACTTATTTTCAAACTTTAATTTCTGTTTTCAAACCAAATCAAACTCAAAATCTTTCCAAACAATTAGTTCCAATGATCCTGCTGGACACCCTTACTTCCCATTACTATATTCTACCCTTCTAAATTGGAAGAAGGAAAATAATTAGATCATAACTAACCCATCAGTAATAAAGTTTTACATTTTAAACAAAAAAATAATAATATATGTATTGCATACTTGTCAAATCGCAGCATACGTATATGACAATTAAAAAGGTTAAATGACCTCACACAGGACATCAAAATTTTATTATAAATTTAAAAGACTTGGACACTTTGATGTTCTTTGTGCTGAAGCTTTTGCTTTTCGTGCTGGCTTGCAAGCTGCTTTGCTTCATCAGTTAACTCATACTAAAGTTGAAGGTGATTCAAAGTTACTTATTGATGCCATTACCCACAAAACCCAAACTCCTTGGAGAATTACCACCTTAGTACATGATATTTGGATTTTTTTGGCCAACCAGTTTAGTTTGATTCAGTTTAATCATGTTTGGCGAGAAGCGAACTTTGTTGCTGACGCTTTGGCGAATCTTGGTCATCAAGTTGGTGTTGGCAGTTGGTCTCATACTCTACCTCGGGCTGTTCAAAATGCTTTTGCTTTTGATTCTCTTAGCTTAGGTTGTTTTAGGGGTTTCTCTAATTTTCTTTTTCCATCGAAAAAAAAACTTTATTGTAAATTTATGGGGTTTTGACCATTTGCCCTAATTTTATGGACATTTTCCCCGCTTACACCACCCACTTATTTTTTTTCTCATTTACTCATAAAGACTCTAATAAGGTCTTCCCTAATAACGAATTAAGTTTTTTTTTTTTTTGAGACTATTTTTGTAATAACCCGAAAATTAGTGTCAACTATAGAGTACTATATTATTAGTTATATTCGAAAAATCTTACTTTGTTATTGAGCTCAAGACTCTCATCTATATTATTTTTGTGATGCATGTCATTTTAGTACTAATTATTGTTATTATTTTTACCTTAAGAAAGCACTAAAGTTCTTTACTTATTAATTGGGTAAATGTGTATCTATATGGATGTGTGTGTACATATATATATATATATATATATATATATATATATATATATATATATATATATATATATATATATATATATAGCAAGCAGCTGATTTCTTTTCTTTTACTTTCTTATTAATTATTTTTCTTGTTTATACTTTTGGCCTAACTATCCACTTTGGTCTTAATTAAATTAGTGAATTAAGTTTGGTGAGAATTGGTTTCTAGTGCATACTCCTAGCCTATATAAACACATGCTCTCTATCATATTTCCTACAAGCTTGAAGATCAATTGCAGAATTGATCAAAAACTCCCTTAGTTGAAGAGAAAAAACTCAAGATTCTCACACAAATCCTTCATCCTATTTCTCTTAAGAAATTCCCTTTTTGTCAAAGAAGTCCAAGCTTGATTTCAAGACCAAAATCTTCACCTCACCTTCTGAGTTCCTTAAGTAAGTACATGAATACATTCCTATATTCTTTTGTCTTTAAGATTTATCAAATTGCATAATCAATGATAAAATGGAAAAGGATCTGCTTTGCTTCAAACCCGTATTTTCGTATATAACAAATTCTGTTTTGTCAAAACTAATTACAGTATTAAATTCCTCATCAAAAGTTCTTCAATTTAGGCTTTTGAATCACTCAAAAAGGTTAAGAAATGAAGAAGTTATGGCTAATCAAAGTTTTCAACTTTTAAACTCGCTGGAAATCTCATACAGCCATCACAACTTCAAAAATTCATATCTCTCTCATTTCTTATCCGATTTCTACAAACTTTATATCAATTTGAAGCTTAGGACCTCTACTTGTGATCTGGAGAGTTTGAGAATTAATGGTAAAATACACCGTACGTAAAGACTTAAACATCAAAGGGCAGTATCAAAAATATTGGTTTCTGCACTGTTATGGTTCTTCACCATTTCTGGACTATGTGACTTCGAACAGGATTACATGACTTATTCCATTAGATTCCTTGTGAAAAACCCTTTGAAATGGTGTACTCATTTGACTAATTCGGACTTGTGATGGACAACATAACACATCTTGAAGTTTGATGACTCTAATCGGAGAAACATGAACATGGTTGATGAACTTCAATGGATTTGGACATAAGGACTGAAATACTAACTATAATATAATTTTGTTAAATTGTTTATAGTTACTTATTTAATGCTTGTGCTTTATTATTACCTATTTTACCTTATTTCAATTATGTATAAACTTCTTTTTAATTATGTTGTTTGCTAGTGAATTTACTTATTTGTGATATACAATTATGTTATACATGTTTTCATATGAGATTATTCCTAAGTATATGTATCTATATGTGTGTGTACATATACATATATTACGATCTATAATTTATAAAGATTGTATGTTGTGAATTTGATTATGTCTAAGATACTTATTTGTGATATACAATTATGTTATACATGTTTTCATATGAGATTATTCCTAAGTATATGTATCTATATGTGTGTGTACATATACATATATTACGATCTATAATTTATAAAGATTGTATGTTGTGAATTTGATTATGTCTGAAAAGTACAATTATGAAGCCGGGTGATTACAACAACCCCGTGCTTAAGTGAATTACTGGTAAATGTGTTTTGGTGCTTCGTGGTTATGCTTCGTGGTTGTTAAGCTGTGGGCCCTAGTCCCTTCAGATAGTGCACTATTATACTCTTAGGAAGGGTGCTTACTTTGAGTATACATGTCTTGGTTGTGTCCTTGGTATGCTGCGGCTTACCCGTACTTTGGGAATAGTACGTCGGTCCCTAGTACGTGGATTTATGATTTGTTACCAGTCAACCTGGTTTTCCCGTGTTTTGGGTATAGTACGTCGGACCCTAACACGTGGATTTGTGATTTGTTACCAGTTAATCTGAAAATTCACTAAAAAGAGAAGTGTACTTATGTTATTTTGATCAAATATCTATCTATGATATATTTTTAATATGTGAAGGTGTTAGTAAAAAGAAAATCAAGCATGTGTTGCTTTAATGTTATTTCACATACTAATGCTACAATATTTGTTGGTTTGATAAGAATATGTGACTATGTGATTTATTACCAAACCATTCACACGAATGAATATATTTGTATATATGTGTGTGTGTATTGTGTGTATATATATATACATATTTAAGAATTCGTATGAACTTAAATGGTTCTTAGTACATTTTAACTTGGTTGTTCAGTTTTGATTTCTTATAAGATACATTAATATAAGAATGTAAGTTGTGTACTTACTGGGCTTGTGTTGCTCATGATGCTACACCTTCTTGTTTTCAGGTATTGAGTAGATGCTTGGGGAAACGGGATGAACCTACTAGATAAAATAATATTTTTCTACTACTATTTCTAGTGAATACCTGTACTGATTCGAATTTTGCTTAACTTTGGTTATGTAAATATATTACCGATATTAGTTTTCTAATAAAAGTACTATTCAAACATGTATATATTTTCTTTTACTTCTTGTTGATTTATTCAAGAAGAAAATTGTATTTGTTTTGACTCACGTCACAAATTCACGAGCCATATTTCAGTACAATATTGGCCTTGGATTTGGGGGCGTGACAATTTTGCCCTCACTCCTTTGTTACATAGAGAGAGAGAGAGAGAGAGAGAGAGAGAGAGAGAGAGAGAATGGAAGAGAGAGAAGCCATAGAAGAATTTGCCGGAATCTGGTAACCGGTTGCATGAATCCATTCACCAATCGCCAGCCGCCGGAGGTTGTCGGAGATCTCTCATACTAATAAACATTTATTGCCCCGCAATAAACCTTTATTGCGCTCCAATAAATGTTTATTGGGGGCAGTAAAAGTTTATGAAACCTCGCCGGAGGTCCCCAAAAAGATCGTTGGAGATCTCATAGGTCGCCAGAGAGGTTTATTGCCCCCTAATAAATCTTTATTACCCGTAATGGAAACTAATATCCCTAAAATTAGACAAATAAAACTTTGATTAAGGAAAAAGATGAGGAGATTACATAAATTCATAACTTTTATTGGGGGGCAATAAATGTTGAAAAATGTGAGACAATAAAACATTTTTTTTCTTTCCTTATAGGCATTTTGCCCCCATTTTACTAAAGAAAACAAAAAGAAGAAAGAACTAAATCTGGCAAACTTGAGAGCTAGCTTGTCGTTTAGGTCTGATGGGGCCTGCAGTTTCGACAGCGATGACGATCGTCATCTGAGGTCTTGGCGTCACAAACTCCTCTCCTCCCTCACCACTGTCAAAGTCAAATTCACCTGGACCTCCGCCTTCAGATTCGCCCTCCTCCCCTTCCTCCTTACTGCCATTGCCATCGCCTGCATTTCCCCCCAATTGAAAAGGCACCTCTCTCTCTCTCTAGAAGAAAGTAGACAAGGCCATGATCGGATCAATACGTGTCTTCCTGAAGAGCTCATCATTGAGATCTTCCAGCGACTCGACTCCAAGCCCAGCGACGACTCTCCAGTTTCGGCGGCTTCGGTTCCAGATTCGACTCTCCAGAAACGTGGACACGGTGGTGGTGATCTGGAAAATGTCGGAGGCCATGGCTTGGGTCGGGTGTCACCTAGACTGAACCGACCCACAGCCCCCTTCCAGATCCCGAAAATCCTGAAAGCTCATCTCGGCCCCTTCCCAAACCCTAACACTACTACTTCCCCGATTACAATTCCGACGAGAATTTCAAGAAAAATGAGAGGAAAGTCTGGTGTTCGGCATAGGGATCTGGAATTGACGATGATTAGGGGCAGAGAGAGAGAGAGGAGAATGATTAATGGCTGTGGCTGTAGTTTATTAATTCAGCTGAGGGCAAAGTTGTCATTTTATTTTTAATTGGATTAGTGAAAATAAAAATCTGTTGCTGGGATAAGTGAGATAATTTTAGCTCCTTTTGGTACTTTGAGTCAAGAACCCTAAATTTAGAACAATTCTTAGGTTCACCTCTTGGATGAATGAACATATTCACTCTCTTTTGCGATTAACGCATAATAACTTTATAATTTTCTAATCCAACCATTCATGTTGTATAACGTAATACAAAGATTTGCTCTGTAAAAAATCAATCAAATTGAAGACCTTTTAGTTATTCATTTCTATGAAATACATGAGCAGTTCATTATAATAGTAGTAAGTGTTGTTAGAACCATCCATTTGTTTGATTCAATTGGATAACTAAAAATGATTTGCGATTCGATTAATTTTTTGCAAAGATGATCTTTAAAGGTTAATTTAAGATATGGACCGTTAGATTATAAATTTTTGAAGTAAAAGTATGTTAATCGACAATTAGGGTGAATATGCTCGTTCACCCTAGAGGTGACCTTAGAATTGTTCCAAAATTTATCAGAGAAGAACATATCTATTTAATTATATGAAAATACAAGGACAAAATGTGTTTTCTGGAAAATGGGAATTGCAAGGCACGTATCAATCCTTACTGGGCAGAAACCAAAAATAACAAACAGAACACCAGATTTTTGGTTACGCAGTGAAAACCTCAAATATGAGATTGAAAATACTGCAGGGCTCTTACTCTTGAGAACCCAAAATAAGAATTAACTTATGATGAAGGATATGTTCTTTACAAACTCGAATAGCACTAGCTCGACTACAATGATTAGACAAAAACTAATACGAAGTTTGTCTTTCGTCTTGAACTCCTTCTTCACTTGAAAGATCACCAAATATCGCTATTCTTTCTTCACAGCCTCTCTACTGATCTCAAGAGAATATATGCATACAAGAACACTTATACATGGACCAAGTGTTTTTGACTCTTATAACCAAATCAATCTCAAGCAAACAAGCAAGACTCCTAAAAACATTCTTGCGTTTTAGGTGGTGCTTCTGACCGTGTATATTTCTGCAATATATAATTGACCAACGCAGCTGCTCAATGCCCCAAGATTCTATCCTAATTAGACTTTAATTAGGAAAGGAACTTTTAATACAAGATATCCACCAAATCCTAAAATACTTAGGAAATCAATAACACAATTTGGCAAACAGAAAAATATCTTTAAATAAGGAATATTAAACCCCAAAAGATACTTTCCTAGACCAACCACTAATCTACCATGTATGCATGGATGCATTTACCTGAGATTCTCTTAGATCAGCTTGGAAGATACTTCACCGTTTTGTATGAGAATGAGAAGAGGAGTATGGAATATGGTTTTGTAGGCCGCCATTGGAGAAGTGAGGGATTTTCATTTCGGATATGGTTTTCGGCGGCGGAGTAGTGGCGTTGGTGATGGCGGTGAAGATTGGGGCATGGAGCTGTTTGGTCTGGATTTTGATGGTTGGGAGAGAGAGGAGGTTCAGGGTTTTGGAGAGAGCGTAAGCAGAAAAAAAAAATTAAAAAAAGAGAGAAAAAAATAAATTAAGGAAAGAAAAAAAAGACTTGAGGGTATTATAGACTTTTTGATGCGTAAGGATTGCCACGTCAGCAACTTTACGGAGTTTTTGGACAGAGAGTAACGGAATGGACCTATTGGTTCAAAATTGGAGAGTACAGGGACTAAACATGTGAAATTTGAAGGCGAAGGACTGAAGTGTTTTTCAGGTAAAAGTTCAAGGACTAAACAGTATTTAGTCCTAGAGAATATGTTGTTGAAGCTCACAATTACAGAGTGATGCAAAATCAAAATCAAAATGTGCTAGGCACCTCATTACACACAGATTTAAGGAAAAGAGTATGGCCCTTGTCAATCTAAGTTCAAAATAATTTGTCAGACACTCGGGGATACAAACCACCATTTCAATCCTGAATTTTCAGAAACTGAACCAAACAATGCAGAAACGTAAAGACAATGCACCTATACTATCATGAAGACATACAACATGAATGCATGCAAAATGGATCAAGAGAAGTGAGAGTATCAATACTTAGAGCATCCACCAACGGTGCTTCTAAGTGATTCAAATTGAGTTCTGTCTAACGGCCTAGTAAACGAATTAGCCAATTTGTGTTCAGTAGGAACGAAAACAATCTCAAGCATATTATCAAGATTATCTGTATGAGCAGAAAAATGATTATTTGAACCTTTTTTAATCCAGATTTGCTTCTGCTTCAACTTCTACTCTTTGGGGATTGCAATACGCTCTGCAATCCTGCTAATCAACTTCAGATGCTCTTTCAGCTCAGCTTGCAGCTATGCAGTTGGGCTAATTTTTGATGCTTTTCTCTGATTTTGAGTGACCCTGCGAAGTATATTACACATATGATGTATGTGTC
The DNA here is from genome assembly GCF_958449725.1 of Rosa rugosa. Lineage (NCBI taxonomy): Eukaryota > Viridiplantae > Streptophyta > Magnoliopsida > Rosales > Rosaceae > Rosa > Rosa rugosa. Next base: position 3,201,623 of record NC_084823.1, on the reverse strand, counting down.
CCAATTTTCCGCAATAATGACAAGTGGGAATAAAGCTTTTAGAGTTATGAACGTACCTGAGCTGACGCACAAATTTGTGACTGTCAGAACTTACCTGAGCACCTTCATGGGTTTGAAGGGCTAAATTTGCCTCTGATCTTTTGGGCAACTTGGGACCAGAATCATTGTTATTTGAAGCTTGTGACTGATCCAATGAACTTTCACATTCCACACCTTTAACAAAGGTTAAAGGCTTGCAAGACTCACCTTTATAACCTAACCCTTCTTTGTTGCCATGAGTTTTACCAAAGCCCATCATCTTGGAGACCTTTTCAGACCCTATAGAGAACTTGTTGAAACTTTCCTTGACTTTGAGTAACTCATCCTGCAATTTCTCATTTTCAAGGGTTAGTGAAACATTTAGAGTGGACTGAGCCTTGACTTCAACCTGCAAAACTTTAATTTTGTTAATAAGATCACCTAGGCCTGGGATAGGTTTTTTTTTTTGACATTTTTCGCCGGAACCAAAACCGACCTTGTTTTTCTGGTTCGGTGTTGTCACAGTTCTTACCAAAACCGATTTGGAACTGGAACCGTTTTGTTCGGTTTGGTTACTGCTTCTTAACGGTTCCTGTACACAGCGATTCAACAGCAAAGCTGTCCAGTTTTTGCCACATTCTGTTCTGCAGTTTTTCCAGTTTCTCCATCAAAGAACACATCAACTCATCACTTGAATAACTTCATTAATCATTAAAGCATAATGCAGAAATTTACTACACAATCAAATGATTCAATCAAAACATTAAAAATTTGCAGTCAAATGAATCAAGTAATCAAAACTTCAAAAGTTCTAATCAATATCACTTCAACAGTTCTACATTAATCTTGCACAAAGTCACATTACAGTCTTGAATCAAAACAACATTACAGTCTTGAATCAAAGTCCAAGTCACCAATGCCCTGAAATATTGAAAATGCTACAATGATGAATGAACTGATGAAGTTATGAAAATTGAAAAGAATGAACTAATGAAGAGTTCAAATCACAGTCTTGCACAAATCACAAATGCCACATTAATCATTAATGAGCAGAATAGAAAGTTCATGGATGTTTCTGGTGGCTTTCTCCGGGTACCTCACACAGAATGTTGTACCGCCTGGGGTACCGATCCAACTCCTAGATCCTCAATCAAGAACACAGCGTTAGAGGGGTAAACCGTACCAGACAGTTTACACCTCTCCGATGCCTGAGTGAGAAACTAATATATAAGTGTATCAAGTAAATAGTGGATAAATGAGTTATTACCCGTAATAGAAGTTGTACTGATGCTTTAATACTCGAGCATGGGAAAGGAGTTTCCCTTATCTTCGATGTGGGACGCAGGTTGTTCTCCTGGTGCCTCATCAACCTTCTGCTGTGTAATCAGATGGGCTGTGCTGGCATTGCCCCGGGCCCTGGGTGCCCGGGGTGACATCCCATATGAGTCCCGCCATGGTGGGTCGTGAACCCAGCCCATGGCATAGTACCTGGGAGTACCGATGGGGCCCAGCCGATAGTGCCAAACCTAGTTAAGACTTCCCTAGTATGTACAATGGAAAAATTAATAAAACTGAGATTGCTTGTCTTTGATTCCTTGCAGCCTTGCATACAACACAGTTTCATTATTGTTCCAAGTTCCAAGACACAAATGCCACAATGCATTCTGCCATTCTTGATAATCTGCAAACCAACATGTCAAATGATCGAATCAAATCAGCCAAATCTTCATCAAGCATTCAAGCCAACAAATCACAGCCAAATCTTCATCAAGCATTCACGCCAACAAATCACAGAAAATCTTCATCAAGACAACAAATCACAGCAATATCCAAAATGCACAGCAAGATGTCAAATGGCATTACTTCATTATCCATATTATTCTACAACACAACAATATCCATAATGCATTATGAATTGCATTATGGATTTCCAAAACACAGGAAAGTAGGAAACTGTCAAACTGCACAGTTTAATGCAGCAAGCCAATCAGTAAATGCAGAAATTGAAAATAAGGCAGCAAGCTTCACATTTTAAAGCCAACACCAAGTCTGCAAACTGAAAGCTACATAATTGCATAGTACACACAACCAACAAAAAAAAAAAAAAAAACATAACACAGCTAGATGGCAGCATATATCACCTCAAGTAGACACTTGGATGGCTTTTGCTGCATCTGTGCTTGTGGATGCCCTGCTGACTTTGCTTGCCTTTGTAGATGCAGTAGCCTCCTTCTCCTTCTCCTTCTTTTTCCTCTCTCTTTCTTCTTTATCTTGTTCTGCCAAACAAAAGTAAAAACAGGTTATGAGAGACAAAATTAAAGTGTGATACTAATCTGAACATAAGGTTAAAAACATACCTTGTTTAGCCTCTTCAAACCATTCCATTTCCTCCGGAGTAGGAACATAAGCCAAGCTGGTAATGGCATATGATTTCAGCCAATTTTGAAGGCATATCAAAGCCTCAACTGATCTAGGAGTTAAAGAACTCCTGTGAGGATCTATAACCCTCTTTCAGGTGCTGAAAGTGGATTCACTAGCCACGGTTGACACTTGAATGGCAAGAACATCTTTTGCTAGGGCTTGGAGATTGGGATACTTAGGGCCATTTAGCTTCCACCATGTCAACATCTTGAATTCAGTGCCTTTGGGGGGCTTCTCTATAGGGTCCAGAAGATATCTTTCAACCTCATTATTCACGACAACAGCATCACCATCTTCAAGCTCTTTCTCCTAATCCCTAAGCATATCTGCCATTAGAAGAGGCATACAAATCAGTTAGGGTTACCACACTAAGTCTTTCAACTCACTACTCTTTTGCTTCACTACTGAATCTTCCATGTTCAACATCCACTTGCACGTCCTTTCAACATTCCTAAGCTTATACCTAGGATCCAAAACCAAGCCAACCAACAAAAGCTGGTTAATGTCCTCAAGCTTTCTGAAGTATTTCTTATACTTAGCCCTCATCTTCTGTGCCATCTGAAAAAGGACTTTTTGTGTCTCACTTGCATCACCATCTGTAGGCTGCGTAAACAAGTCTTCAATTTCAGCATGTATAGCAATAATATCATGGAAAGCATGAGGTGAGGTAGGGTGTTTTGCGGCACTAACTCTCAAAGTAACATCGTAAAACACCTTTAGAAATTTGGTGAACACCGCTGCCTTTGCCCAATCATGTTGATTAGGCGGTCCAACTCTCTTACTAGATGCCCTTCTCCTAATTTGAGACAAAGGCACACTGAAATCATCCGGTTCGTCACCATCCTCCTCAACCAACTCTTCTTCTTCATCAAAGTAATTAGTGTACTTCACATCCTCATCATCTTGTAGCCTATCAAATGCCTTCCTAAGCCCTAAACCTGTCTCCAACATAATGTAAGTGGAATTCCACCTTGTTGGAACATCCAACACACAAATCTTCTTCGATCCAACATCTTCTTTTTCACAACAAGCCTTGAATGCATCCAACCTTGATGAGCTACTTCGGACATATCTAACTGCATTTCTTATACTACCAACAGATTTGTCCAATAAATGTAATGCAGACCTCACAATAAGGTTGATGATGACATGATGTGCGCTAGACACCTAACATGCAGAAATTTACCTCCCAAAATCAATTCCTTTTCCCAACTAATCATTTTTTCCCTAATGTAGTCTATTGCATGCTTATTTGCAGAAGCATTATCCAAAATCTTCAAAATAGTTAACACCCTCTCAATAGACCAAGCCCTCAAACACGACTCCAAAATCTTCCCTATTGTAATTCCCTGATGATTTGGGATCACACAGAAATTAATAACTCTTTTGTGCAATTTCCACCCATTATCTATGAAATGGGTAGTTAAAACCATATAATTAATATTCTGAACCGATGTCCAAGTATCGGTTGTCAAACACACACAATGAGAGCTCAATTCCTTTTTCAGCTCTTCCTTCTTCATCTCATACATTTTCAAAAAGTTTTTCACAATAACCTTCCTACAAGGAACTTTCCATTTTGGAATAGCCACCTTACAAAAATACCTAAACCCTGGTCTTTCTATGGCACTAAATGGCATTTCATCCGTGACTATCATAACCGTAGCAGCTTGAATGCAAGCTTCTTGAGTCCACTGCCTAGCAGTTATAGTATCATCCACATCATCACCTACAATCTGAGTTTGACCCCCTGCCAACTGATTTATGCCCGGATACAACTTGCATATAACTTCAATGTGTTTTATCAAAGAACTAATTCCATTACTAGTCGAATTGCATGCTAGGTGAGTAGCACAATACTTACACTGTGCTCTTGTGGTGTGCCCAACCTGCTGCTCCTTTCCATCAATTATCTCCATTATCGGGTGCTCCTCCTTGGTGAAATGCTCCCAAACCCAGCTTCGAGGAACTTTCTGAACTTTCGGAGCCCTCTTTCTCTTTGTAGCAGGTTTATTCGATGTGCCAGGATTGGACTTCTTCTTCTCGTCATTGTGCTGCTGTTGAAGCAGGTACAATCTCATTCCCGGGAGAATCAGTACTTGAATTTGAAGGAATCGAAGGAATTGAAGCCATGTCAGTTTCGGGAAATTCAAGTAGTTGTGATGGAGCTTGCAGAGAATCAATGAAGTTGTAGCTCTACGCCTCTATTGGTATCCGAAAACAAATTCGATTGGTGAGCTAGGAAGACGAATGAAGATGATGAACTGAGTTTGGGAATTGGAATTGGAAATTTGAAATGGCCTGGGGATGAAGTGCAAGCTTGGGGTTCTGAGAAATTAGGGCTAGCTGCCTAGCCGACTAGGGCTGCGAGCCTCCAACTGACGGTCTGACTGGGTAGCTAAGAAAGGATCGCCGATTGGGGAAGAATAGAAGAACTGGAAGAAGTGAAGAAGTGAAGAAAAGGTCGGGGCTAGGTCAGTTTGATCGAAACTGACTGACTGAGTAGGCAAACGGTGGGTTTTTGGGTTAATTGAAATGGGTACTAGGCTGCACATTAGATGTGGGCTTCTCAAATCTTTGGTCCATATCTAAGCAGGCTAAGGCGCTAAGTAGCCTAAGCTCCCAAACTCTGGTTCTGCCGGTTCCAACAATTAACAAAAACTAAGAACTGAAACCGAACCGTTATAGGAAAATTGGTTCGGTGCTTACAAAAAACACTCTTTCAAATTATTAAACCGAACCGAACCGCCTTTTCCGGTTCGGACCGGGTCGGTTCCACGGTTCCCGATTTGAAAATCCCAGGCCTAAGATCACCATGTTCCTTGTCCCAATCCTTAGACTTGACATCACCCTGCAAAACTTTAATCTTACAAACAAGGTCAGTATGTTCTTCATCCCATTCTTTTAAAGAAGTTTCAAATTTTTGCTCAATCTTTTCTTTTTCCACTCTCAGTGATTCAACTTTGTTTTTAAGTTTGTAATTTTTTTGAAGCATTATACAATTGCTTACACTTTTCATTTGTTTCTTCATCAAGAGTATCATCTCCCAAGTCAGAATCATCCGATAAATCAATATTAAGAGAAGAAGTAAGAGTAAGATTTACCTCTTCACCATCTGATTGAGACCCTTCATCACTATCACTCCATGTGGTCTTTAAAGCCTTGTTACCACGTGAATTATACTTCTTGTTGCCACAATCGGTAGCAAGATGTCCAATTCCACCACACTCAAAGCATTTAGGTTTGTTAGGAAAAAATTTCGAAGAGTTTCCAAATGAGTTTTTGTTTTTCAGAAAATTTTTGAACTCTTTTGTCAACAACGATATATCCACATAATTTTCATCCTGAGAGTAGAGGAATGCCCTCATCATGATCTTCCATTCTGAGTAATCTTCACCATCAAACAAAGGGGCGCAGTTTATCGAACTGGAGGCTCTGTTATATTCATGTTCCATAATGTCCTCGGATCTACTAAAAAGCTTTAGAACCTGCTCTGATGCCAAGTGAAAATACAAGGACAGAATGTGTTTTCTGGAAAATGGGGATTGCAAGGCACATATCAATCCTTACTGGGCAGAAATCAAAAATAACGAACAGAACACCAGATTTTTGGTTACGCAGTGAAAACCTCAAATATGAGATTAAAAACACTGCGGGCTCTTACTCTTGAGAACCCAAAATAAGAATTAACTTATGATGAAGGATATGTTCTTTACAAACTCGAATAGCACTAGCTCGGCTACAATGATTAGACAAAAACTAATACGAAGTTTGTCTTCCGTCTTGAACTCCTTCTTCACTTGAACGATCATCAAATATCGCTCTTCTTTCTTCACAGCCTCTCTACTGATCTCAAGAGAATATATGCATATGAAAGATGATCAAGAACACTTATACATGGACCAAGTGTCTTTGACTCTTATAACCAAATCAATCTCAAGCAAACAAGCAAGACTCCCAAAAACATTCTTGCGTTTTAGGTGGTGCTTCTGACCGTGTATATTTCTGCAATATATAATTGACCAACGCAGCTGCTCAATGCCCCAAGATTCTACCATAATTAGACTTTAATTAGGAAATGAACTTTTAATACAAGATATCCACCAAATCCTAAAATACTTAGGAAATCAATAACATAATTTGGCAAACAAAAAAATATCTTTAAATAAGGAATATTAAACCCCAAAAGATACTTTCCTAGACCAACCACTAATCTACGTCTACCATATATGCATGGATGCATTTACTTGAGATTCTCTTGGATCAGCTTGGAAGATACTTCACCGTTTTGTATGGGAATGCCAATACACCAAGTTGGTCAAAACTTGTACCTATATTACCTAACCTTTTCAAGTTTAATGTACGTAGCCACCAACCGCTACACGTACATTTAGTCTGGGAATAAATCGATAAAGGTATATACAGATATATGATATTGTTAGTAAGAATCTTGTGAACCCTACAGCTTAAGATCCCAACCAATCATTCTGACAAAAAGAAAAATCCCAACCAATCATCATCAACAAATTATTAGACAACTCCCACATATATTTATATTTACTAGTATGTATCTATGTATATATATTACCATTGAGTACCTACGTATGATGGAGATTAATATATAGGGTCCTTGACCAATAGCACCAAAATGAGCAAAAGTTATCCCACTTACCCCAGCAACAGATTTTTGTTCCCACTAACCCAATTTAAAATCAAATTACTATTCTGTCCTCAGCTTAATTAATGAATTACACACTGCCACTCATAATCTCTGTCTCATCCCGATCTCTCTCTCTCTCTCTCTCTCTCTCTCCCCCTAACTGACCTCCGGCTCCGGTAACGTTCCAGACCCTCCGGCAATGTTCCAGGCCCTCCGGCGCTCCACCCAGGCCCTCCCGCGTTCGCCCAGCCCCTCCTGCGCTAGACCCAGCCACTCCGTCGTTCGACGTTCGACCTAAGCGCCATTCCGGCGTTCGACGTTCGACTCAGGCGCCATTCCGGCGTTCGACATTCGACCAAGGCGCACTGGATCCAGCCCCTCCGGCGTTCGGCGCTCTACCCAGGCCCTCCGACGCTAGATCTAGCGCCTCCGGTGCTCAACCAAGGCTCTCCGTCAAAGTCGCCGGCGATGTTCTCATCGAGCAGTAGCCCACCAAGTCCGACACCGGCAGGTTTGTTGCCTGAGGGTGCTTTGGTCTTGGGTGCCCAGAGAATTTTTTGGGTGCCCAAATCTTTTTTTTTTTTTTGTAAACTGTGGGAAGAAATCCGAGAAGGAAAGCAAAAAAAAAAAGTTGTATTAGAGGCAAATCAAAATGGTGTGACTTCTGTTTTGCAACAGAAGGCCCGAAAGGAAAGAAAACAGGAAAATAATATTCTATTGCTCCCCAATAGACGTCTATTGGGGGGCAATATACGTCTATTGGGGAGCAATAGACATTTGAATTGATGTAATCTACTCGTTTTTTTGCTTAATCAAAGTTTTATTTATCTAATTTTAGGAAGATTAGTTCTGGCTATCAAAAGTTCTATTGGGGGGCAATAGACGGCTATTGGGGGGCAATAGACGTTTTGAATTGATGTAATCTCCTTGTTTTTTTTCTGTAATCAAAGTTTTATTTGTCTAAATTTAGGGAGATTAGTTCCCATTCTGGTAATTGAAAGTTCTATTGGGGGGGGGGCAATACATGGCTGATAGTCGTCTATTGGGGGGTAATAGACCTCTATTGCCCATCTATTAGGGGGCAATAGATGTCTATTGGGGGCAAAAAAACTTTCCGGTGAGATTTTCAGCAAATTCCGGTGGGCGGCAGCCGGTGACCGGAATCCGGCGAAAGTTGACCGGACTCCTGCGGCCGGTGACCGGTGACCGGGCTCCGGCGAAGTCTCCCATGGTTTCTCTCTCTTCCATTTTCTCTCTCTCTCTAAGTAACAAAGGGGTGAGGGTAAAATGGTATTAAAAAAAATTTAAAAACAAAAAAAAAATCTTAATGGGGTATTAGGGAAGACCTCCTTAGAGTGTTTTGGGTAAGAGAGAATTAAAAAAACTTAATGGGGTAAGTGAGAAAAAAATCTCTAAAAATGGGGTAAATGGACAAAACCCCTAATATATATATATAATTATTCTCAGGTGCGGACGTCCGTACCGAATTTTCGGTACGGATTTCCTGTTTTCGACCACTTTCCGGCCACATTTTTACATCTTAACCGTTCAGTTTTTAGGTCCTAGTGTATAGATCACCTCTACAAAATTTCAGCCAATTTGGTGATCGTTAAGGCATCCAAAACTGCATTTTACACGAACGGACCGAATCTGTCGAACCGGAACCGTTCGTATTTATAATGGTAAATTGCAGTTTTGGATGCCTTAACGATCACCAAATTGGATGAAATTTTGCAGAGGTGATCTATACACTAGGACCTAAAAACTGAACGGTTAAGATGTAAAAATGTGGCCGGAAAGTGGTCGAAAACAGGAAATCCGTACCGTCCGCTCGGTACGGACGTCCGCATCTGAGACGGATATATATATATATATTTTACCATTGAGTACCTACGTATATATATTACCATTGAGTACCTACGTATGATGGAGATTTATATATATATATATATATATATATATATATATATATATATATATATATATATATATATATATTACCATTGAGTACCTACGTATGATGGAGATTAATTTAAAACGACAAATAAGAATCTGCTGTTGCTACAAATATAGTGTTAGGGAAAGTTCTATAGTCCATACCAGTATCATAGCTTGTCTCTAGTGTTAGGGTCCAAACTCGTTTGGGTATTTTCTTTGAGTTTGTAGTTTTCTGCTGTAACTAGGACTAACTTGGCGTGGTGTAACGTTATTTTTAGTGGGATTGAGCTAACAAAGATTCTGGCTTACCGTTAGGATGAAGATCACACGACATGTTTTTGAAATTTTCAAATATTTTCTATACGTTCTGTATTCAGAGAATTTGCAATTTCAGTCTTCTCATTTCAATTCTCTCAATTACTACTATTCACTTCTTAGGGTCTACACCTTATTATAGATATAGCAATTCAGTAAGCTCAATTCTGCAATCTAAGAATACTAGGAATGATCCATGAAAAAATTAAAGAAAGGCAGGCACACACTTTAGGTTAAGTACTACTTATATTAGTCTTCACTTCTCAAAGTACTTCAAGTCATGATCGAACCATAACTTATCTGGAGACTATGCAGTATGATCATACCAATCTTGTTCCCCTCACGGCCTCACTTAGGAATGACCCCAAAAACCATGGGTCCAACCAGCTGGGATTGGAGCTTGATGCTTAACACTACCAGTCAAGTCACATATGCTCCTTGATTTGTTTTCTGCATTATAATCCTATCAGCTGAATTACATTGATTCTTAACCACAATAAACTTGGTATAAAGTACAAACCAAAGAAGGCTTTTCTATATCCTGAGCTTCAATTATTGCTGAGAAGAAGATACAGCGTAAATTCCCCACCAAAATGATTTTTCATTATTTCTTGGAGGTGAATGAGAAAAAGACAGTTGTTAGGGTTAGGCCAGAACCATTAATAGCTTGACACCTAAGCAACCCAGTTGCAGGGTTTGGTTGAAGGTCAATGTCAACCCACTGGTTTTCATTTACAATTTTTGGTTTCGAGGGCCTTCCTCCTTGTTTGTGTGCCCACTCTGTGGACAGCAACTCTTCGTGGAGGCAAAGGACTTTTGTGGTTTTTGGAGGAGTTCTCTCACACCATCCTCCACTTCCCAAGTTAATTTGGCTCCAGACTTTTGTTGGGATGAATAATTTCTCTTGCATGATTTTCATGATCATCAGCTTTTATTCAGGAGACAAATGGGGTTGAGCCCACGAAATGAACAGATGTGACCTATATGATATTATCAATACCTAAGCATGTTAAAGTGTTTACTGTCAAGGGCTTAATAAAGGTGAAGGAGCCTCTTTAATTTGTCGGAATCAAATCAAATGCTCGATCGATCGAGCTATTATTTTCACTCTGCATGAGGAAAGTAATAATCTTAGAACGTACAGACAGGTCACAGGTACCTATTGAGGAATGCGGACACAGTTTGTATGAAGATCTCAGCCTGCACATTGGCAGCTTCCATTTGCTATCTTATATATGTATGATTAGCTCCAAATTGATGAATCATTTTTGCTGCTACGATTATAAGACAATCGGTCAAAAGAAAGCTGTAATCAGACATTTTCACTTCAATTAAATTCTTATGATCGAATGAACATATATTTGTTGTTGGTTTATGTGTGCAGCTAATTTGCACAATTAATCCGGCTTCAATCTTATAGTTCTAGGTCATGAAATTTTACTTGTTTCCCCAAACATTATTGGCTTTGTGAATGAGATTGAGTTGAGAGGACTGGGGGTGGTTGAAGATTGATTATTGGCTTCATGATGGTTCAAACTTAAACAATAGTTTGGGGTCCCCGACTGGTAAGTTTTTGGAATTTATGTTGAGGCCCATGCATGCTTCACAGAGTAAAACCCAGCCGCAAGTTGTACAGATGAGCCAGCGTGCACGTAATGGTTCTATAAAGAGATTGTCCATCATGTTCATTTATGTTGATGGACAAGTGCGCATGTTTGGCTTCAATTCATCTCTACATAATAATACAGATTTCACTCCCACCTAATTCTGTTTAAAATGAACATATAATACACCTCGTACAAGATCTTAAACTAGAAAGGAGAAACCAAATTTTATCATCTGATGGTTACAGTTATTACGACATACATGTTGAAAGCGAATGAATTAATATAGTTGGCAAAATCTTAGGGCTGGCTTGAAATGCCGAACCTGCCGGAACCAACCGGAAACCGGCCGAACCGGCGGAGTCGGCGCCGAACAAAACGGCAGCCGGAGGTGCGGTGCGGTAATGCCGTACCGAGTGAAGGATCTTGGCTCGGTAGCGGTTTAGCTAATGGAGGAGGTTCGGTATTGCCGAACCGACCGGTAGGATAGCTTATATATATATATATATATATATATATATATATATATATATATATATATATAGATCCTATCCAGAGCGGAGCTCCGCTTTGAAATTAACGTGTGAAGTTCGAGTTTTGGGTCACTTTTCGGTCGCATATCCACATCTCGACCGTTCAGTTTTTAGGTACTAGTGTATAGATCATCTCTACAAATTTTCAGTCAAATTAATGATCGTTAAGTTATCTAACGCGCTTAAACCAATGGACGGACTGAATCTGTCAACCTGAACCGTACTAGCTTTAAAGCAGTTATCAATGTCTTAACGATCATCATTTTGGCTGAAAATTTGCAGAGACGATCTATACACTAGGACCTAAAAATTGAACGGTCAAGATGTGGATGTGCGACTGAAAAGTGACCAAAAACTCGAACTTCACACGTTAATTTTCAAAGCGGAGCTCCGCTCTGGATAAGATCTGTATATATATATAGGTGTGTTATTAGCCGTTGATGTATCAACAATCCATGAAAGCCATTGGATCTGATTTGAAAGTGAGAAAACCCTAAGGGGTTCATTTAGAGCTCTCATTCCCATCACATCCTCTCGACCCTCTCTCTCTCTCTCTCTCTCGACACCACTCTCTCAATCTCTCTTTCTCTCAGAACCCAGCCGCAATTCCAGTCCAATAACACAATCTAAGCAAGATGCAAACCTCACCAACTAAATTTCAACCCATATATCGTTTGATTTTCGAAATCCCCAAATTTTTCGAAAACCCTAGAATCCTAGCTAGATCAGTTGCTTGGTTCAAGTAGTGGTTCAAAGGCATATAAGGTGTTGAAATGGTGGTTCTTCACACAACGAATTAGGTAAAATCTATCCCCTTTTAATCTTGTCTAATTTAAATGAAAACAAACATAATCTGTATGTGATTTTTTAAATTGATTGGTTGTGTGGTTATCTAATAAATATGTTAATCTGTGTTTTGGTAGGAAAATCTTTTGTTCTGGGATTGCAAAAATGCAAAGGTTAGTCATTGTTAGATTCCATGAACTCTGAATCTAAATTGTAAAGCTTGTGGGTCAATGATAAAGTATGATTGGTTTTGTTTGAAATGATTGAGTTATGATTGGTTTTTTTTATTAAGGGATTGGAGTCTGCTTGAAGATTTGGATGTTGCGGTGCAAACCTCCAGTTCAAAGATATACTGCTGTGTTTTTTTGTTAAGTGATGGGAATCATCAAATCACAAGCAGAAAAAATGAGATCAAAACAGGCAAGAATGAATAATTAGGCTGAAAAAATACCAATCAGTATTAGGCCCATTCATCCACTTCGGTTGGGCCTGAACCGAAATTAAACCGACCGGAAAGTCGGTAACCGAAAGTTTTGATACCAACTTTTTCGGCACGGTAGTGGTATTGAGTTTGAGCATACCGCCAGGTTTCGGTCGGTAGTCGGCCCAGCCCCAAAAACCCGGTAACCGTACTATAGCCAGCCCTACAAAATCTCCTTTAGCTGTCCTTTGATCACATTTTGAATAAATCATTTCATCATACTCCTAATATCACTACATCAAGTTTCTAGAGTCGCAAACCCTTATCTTTTGGTTTTGAGGGTGAAACTTGTCACATATATTGCCTCCGATCACTCGTGATATCGCTTATATATGTACAATTGAAAATTATTATTTTTATAAGTGAAACTGATACCTTCTATCTTTTACAAACCATCCCGCTTTCCACACCCCCAAAATAAATAAATAAAATTGTTTTAGGAAATCGATACTTGGGAGAAAATTTGCTGTGCTTTCATTGGTAATAGGAGCCTCTTTATATAGAGAATTACAAGCATAGAATGTACATGGAAACATAATCGTACAATGAATGGATATCTACGAAGATATCTCCAAGATTATCTCCAATATTAACCTTATTACAACTTGCACAAGTAACCTAGAGTTTGGGCCAAACACATATTTTGGATATACTTGAACACTCCCTCTTATGTCCCCCAAACGTGGTGCTCCTCTCGTTGCCTCGTCAAAAACCTTGTCGAGTAACAAAAATTAAGTGGGATGAAAATAACCTCGGTCGAAAGAGAAAAAGAGTACAACACACCCTTCACGTTTCGAGACTAAACATGTAAACATCTCCCCCTGATGTCTGTGTCTCCCCTTGATGACTACAATCATCGGAGTTCGGATAACTTCCGTAAGCCAATGCTTGCAACATATTTCTCGAATTTGGATTTAGGCAATGACTTAGTAAACAAGTCCGCCACATTGTCCTCAGATCGAACTTGGTTCACTCTAATCTTGAGGAGGTTCTGTTGTTGCTGATTGTAAAAGAACTTGGGCTATATATGCTTGGTGTTGTCACATTTGATGTAGTGTTGCTTCATTTGTTCAATGCAAGCAGCATTATCCTCATAAATGCTGGTAGACTCATCTGTGGTAAACTTCAAACCACAATTGCTTTGAACATGCGTGGTTACGAATCTAAGCCATATACATTCAAGAACCGTCTCGTGAAGAGCAATAATCTTTGCATGATTCGAAGAGGTAACAACAAAGGGTCTGCTTTTTAGACCTCCAAGATATTGCGATCTTACCCATGGTGAACACATAACCAGTTTGAGAACGACCTTTATGTAGGTCAGAGAGGCACCCAGCATCAACAAAACCTTCTAAAATACTTATGTTATTTTGGAATGGGGAAAAGGAACGCAGACCACTGTTAGTGGCGTTCTTGACATTTGATGGGTCCAAATCCATCGTCTCTCTGCATGGATAGAACAAGCTTATATCAGTCGTACCACTTAGGTATCGAAAGATATCTTTAACACCAGTCTAATAGCGTCGTGTTGGAGCAGATCTATGTCTAGCTAACAAGTTCACGGTAAATGAGATGTCCGGTCTTGTGCATTGAGCTAAGTACAATAATGCGCCTATTGCATTTAAGTAGGGCACTTCTGCCTCTAGTACATCTTCGTCGTCATCTTTTGGAAGGAGTGGATCCTTCTTTGGATCAACATTACGGACGACCATTGGGGTGCTTGAAGGCTTAACTTTGTCAGTATTAAAACGCCTAAGCATCTTTTGGGTATAAGCTGATTGATGAATTAGGATACCATCTTTACGGTGCTCAAGTTCCAAACCGAGGCAAAACTGTGTTCTCCCAAGGTCCTTCATCTCAAACTCGGATTTCAAGTGTTCAGCGGTTTCCCTTAACTCTTTAAGGGTGCCAATTATGTTCATGTCATCAACATAAACCGCTACTATAGCAAATTCGAAACTTGTTCTCTTTACAAAAACACATGGGCATAGTTCATTGTTAACATATCCCTTCCTAAAATTGTAGTCACATAAACAGTTATACCACATCTGTCCAGATTGGTTCAATCCATATAGTGAGCGTTTCAACCTTATTGCAAACGCGCTTCGTGGTTCAGAGCCACTTGACTTGGGTAACTATAGTCCATCCGGAACCTTCATGTATATCTCTGTATCTAGATCCCCATATAGATACGCAGTAACCACATCCATGAACTGCATGTTCAGTTTTTCGGAAACTATCAAACTGACAAGGTAGCGGAACATAATGACGTCCATTATAGGTAAATAGGTCTCCTCGTAGTCGATTCCAGGGCATTGTGCCACAAGGTGAGCTTTGTACCTTACAATCTCGTTTCTCTCATTACGCTTTTTAACGAATACCCATTTGTGACCAACCGGTTTGGTGTTGGGCGGTATTGGCACAATTGGCCTAAATACCTTTCTTTTCGCTAGCGAATCGAGTTTTGCCTGGATCGCTTCTTTCCATTTTGGCCAATCAACTCTACATTGGCATTCATCAACGGAGCGTGGTTCGATGTCATCGGTCTCAATAATCTCACGCACTACAGAATATGTGAATACATCATCAATGATGATGGAGTTTCTTTCCCATGTCCTATGTACACTAGTGTAATTCACAGAGATATCTACGTTCTCAGGGATAGGTTCTGACATTGAGGTGTCTCCTAATAATGTCTCTTGGACATAACTATAATCCAGAACATTCATATGGGAAGGATTTTGAGTATCGATGATCAAAAGATTTGTTTGTGCCTCATTCACTCTCTTTCTAGGGCGAGTATCCTTCGAACCAACTAGTCTATTGCGCTTCCTCATGGGACCTGCGGCCATAGACGCCACATCATTGCCAATATGGGAAGTGGCGCCATCTCCTGGTCCCTCAAGAGCAACGTTACGTCCAATGTTTGGGACGTCAATCCTTGCAGACACGTTTACAGCAAGTATATGTGATCTCGTCACTTTAGCAACATCAGAGAACAAATCAGGTAGAGTATCTGCTATGCTCTGGACCTCGATAATTCTTCGCACTTCAAGTTCAGACTGTGCGATACGGGGATCAAGATGAGACATAATGGGGATAGACCAGGACAATTCATGTCGTTCCTGCTAAACATGTGTGTTCTTATCTCCCCATAACAACGGGAAGACTATCTCATCAAAGTGACAATCAACAAATCTAGTGGTAAAGAGATCGCCTGTCAAGGGTTCCAGGTAGCGGACGATAGTTGGAGCCTCATACCCAACATATATGCCCATTTGTCTCTGTGGACCCATCTTAGTACGCTGTGGCGGCATAATAGGCACATAAATGGCACACCCAAATATGCGTAAGTGCAAGATATCAGGCTCGTACCCAGTCACTATCTGTAATGCAGAATAAGGTTAGGTGGCAGTGGGTCGTAGACGAATTAGTGTGGCTGCATGCAGTATTGCATATCCCCAAGCAGAAACAGGGAGATTAGTGCACATAACCAATGTCCGAGCTATCATTTGTAAGCGCTTAATGGAGGCTTCCGTGAGACCATTTTGAGTATGAACATGAGGAACTGGATTCTCTACATCAATCCACAGTGACATGCAATAGTCATCGAACGTTTTCAATGTAAATTCCCCAACGTTATCGAGTCGAATTGACTTAATTGGGTGGTCTGCGTAGTGAGCCCGTAGACAGATAATCTTGGCTAGGAGTTTAGCATATGCAGCATTTCGAGTGGACAATAGCGCAACATGTGACCAGCGTGTCGACGCATCAACCAACACCGTAAAGTATTTAAAAGGTCCTCAAAGTGATTGAATCTGTCCTCAGATATCCCCTTGGATTCTCTACAAGAACGGAATGAGTATTTTTGGATCATTTGCGTAGGACTGTCTCGGTCCTAATTTCCCTAAGGAATAGGCTTTGCAAAATGAGTGAGGGGCCTTAGAAGCAACCAATGAGGATTTTGATTGGGCCTGAGAATCTGAAGTGCTATTCGAAGTAAAATTGGTGATTACATCACTCATCATGGCGTCATGACCATGGGAAGTGGCATCCATGGTGTCATGGCCATGGGGATTGACATCCATGGCATCATGGTCATGGGTGACACCTTCAATGGCGTTGGGAGGAGGGACGTGGCGGTCACACTCAGTCCTGGAATCAATATTTGATTCTTGCTTCATTTCACTCAAAAGAATGGATGTTCGTGTGAAGTCTTTAGTATACAGATCATCATGTCACGACTAGCATGTCCTAGTCTGTCATGCCAAAGCCAATATGTGTCAGGATCTAAGAGATCTTCTCTTATCACATTATTGGATTCAATAAGTCGAATTGTAGTGACATAAAGTCCACTAGATTGACACATAAACTTCTCTAAGATGCGCTTCCGTCCACAATCATTAGAGGTAATCCAAATGAACTCTTTTTCGTTCTCAGTATGCGTTTCCGCATGGAATCCGTTAGCTCTGATATCTTTAAAGCTCAATAAGGTGCGATTTGCCCCAGGAGCATAGAGAGCTTCTGCGACATTAATCGCGGTGCTATTTGGCAAGAGGAATTGGACCATTCCATGTCCTTGAACTAATCTTGATGGCCCAACCATCATAGTCACAGAGGAATATGTAGGCAACATCTCCAAGAATAATTACTTATGACGGAGAATGGTGTGCGTAGTCGCACTATCCGCAAGACATTGCGGTTCTCCAGAGTCCATTCCCAAAAGAAAAAGCTCATAATTAAAAAGGAGTCGTAATGAAAATAACTCAAAATTTTATTAATAAGCTAACGAAATTACATCATTGTCTCTTTAACCAAAGAAAATCTAATCCAATGAACTAGCTAATGCAAAACAATGGTAGTTGTCTAACTTCTTTTGGTAACTCCAAAGCAAATGTGACCAGGTAAGTAGAGAGATGTCGGTGGAGCAAGGCTTGCTTAAGTACCACTAATCTCAAAATCTTCCTAGACATCACACTTACTTTGGATGACCCTAGTTTGAAGAAAGACTAAACCATTGGCATTTACTACAAAAATAATACGGCAATTGCCTACGTCTCTTGGAAAATATAAAAGACTTAAACAAAATCGTCAGTCTCTTGATTTTGGCCTTTGAAGTCTTCCACCCTTAGAGCGAGATCATATTCTTGATCTTCTTGCTCCATGTAATTTGCTTCCCTTACTTCACGATACATCTGTAAGCGTTTGCAACATTTTGGGATGCTTTGCAAGCTTTGGCCCCATGTTCGGACGATCCACATCTGAGACAAACATCTTTATGGTCGGGTTCCCTTTATCGAGGCGCTCTAGGGGCGCGTTGGGGACAACTATTATCCTTGGTGGCGCCACCACCATAGCTGGAGGCTCTGCCTCCCTCTCTCCTCACACGTTGACCTCCACGGTTCCGTGCACGCCTATCTTGGCGGTTACCTTCCTCTTTATGTTAAGAATATGGACCAGAACGTCCTGAATCATCCCTAGCTTTTAAGTTTCGCTCCTTGCGTCCTCCTTTAGGGGCGCGACTATGTTTAGACTCTGGAATAGATTTGGTTCCCACCGGTCTAGCGTTATAGTTCTTCACAAGGATATTGTTGTGCTTCTCAGCTACGTTCATGGCTCCAATTAGCTCATGAAACCTTGTGATACGTCCTGCGTTGAAATCAATCCGATAGTTCTTAGCAACCATCAGTGCAGAGATGGGGAAGGTGGAGAGTCTCTTCTCGATCAACATCGTATCAGTGATGTTCTTGCCACAGAATTCCATCAGAGACTGGATACGAAGGGTTTCCAAGTTATAGTCAAGTACAGACTTAAAATCACAGAAGTGGAGGTTGTTCCGCGTCACTTCTAAGTCAGGAAGCAGGGAGTCACGAACGTTGCCAAATCGCTCTTCGAGTTCTACCCACAGCTTTCTAGGGTCCTCTTCGTTAAAGTACTCATTTTGGAGCGAGTCATTCATGTGCCTTGTCATGAGAATTATGGCTTTAGCTTGATTCACTTCAAAAGCGGTAGCTTGCTCAACAGTGAGCACGTTCTGACTTGGCTCGAGGTTCGTATTCTGAATTCCTTCAGCCTTAAGATGTTGTCGCACGTCACGGACCCATTTGTGGTATCTTGCACCTGTTGTCTCTAGTGGAGCAAAGTTCAACTTGTCCAGGTTACTCATCCTGAAAAACAACAAGAAAAGAGGGTTAGTTTCGGAGCTGAAAAGGCTACCAGAAAAACAAACAAAATTTCTGAGCGTAGTCGCTCCCAAGAAATTCGATTCCAGGAGGGATTAGATTTGATCGAAACAATGATGTGTTTGTGGTCAATCGTAACTTCTCAACAAACTCTAAGTTTGGAGGACTCTACAAGCACCAAGCTTGAAGTTAGCACATACCCCCACAGCTCGACTTATGGTCTCCCCTATGAAGAAGAAAGGGGGGTAGAAGAAGGGAGGTTGCAAGTCCCCGAGAAAAAGAAGAGAAACTTCAAAAATGGGAACTTTTAAAACATACCTCGAAAAGTGACAAAAAATTGCCGGAAAATCGCCCAAAAAGAAAGTCGCCGAAAACTGGTGGTGCCAGCGGTGGTGGGTCGACGATGCTTCGTTGCCGCTGGCAGGGGCTACTGCGCGGGGCTTGCAAATGGGCTGCGTGCGAGATGTCGAGGGGCTACGCTGGTACTACCGAGGAGCTGTCGACAGCTAGTGAAGTTAGTGTGTGTGTGGGCGTGCAGAGGACGCACGTGGGTGCTGTCGGCAGATGTCTAGCAAGCGAGGCTAATCGTGCGGGGGCTGTCGAGGTGCTGCGTAAGGGGCGCCGAGGGTTGTCGAGGATCTGTCGATGCGCTGTCGGTAGAAGGCACGCAAAGGCTGCTGGTTGGCGAGGTTAACGCAACCGGTCCAAGGACTTCCGATTGCCGGTTCAGGGTGATTCCGGCCGGTTTTGGTGGTTTCGCCGTCGGTTCTGGGCTTCTGGGATCAAGGGCTTCGATGTGTGCAGCGGTGGTTGCTAGGGTTTGAAGGCTACGAAATTAGGGTTTCAGGGTTAGGGCTTTGTGCTGATAACATGTCTTAGAAAATCGATATTTGGGAGAGAATTTGCTGTGCTTTCATTGATAATATGAGCCTCTTTATATAGAGGATTACAAGCATAGAATCAGAGTTGTACATGGAAACATAATCGTACAATGAATTGATATCTACGAAGATATCTCCGAGATTATCTTTAATATTAACCTTATTACAACTTGCACAAGTAACCTAGAATTTGGGCCAGACATATATTCTGGATTTACTTGAACAAAAATCTATCTTTCATGAGTATTTTTCAATTCGCATGTGCATGAGAAGGAAGAAGGGGGTGGTTTGTAAAAAAATAGGTAGCAATTTCACCCTATTTTTATAATTAAGGACTAAATTCTGCTTACTACCCTATACTTTCAACGGTTCATCAGTTCAGTCCCTGCACTTCTAATTTAATCAGAAAAGTCCTTGCACTCTCCAATTTCATCAAATCGATCCAATCCGTCACCACTCCGTCAATTTTTGGGGAAAATTTCCAAACTACCCATCTGCATTCACAACACTGACGCGTCGGCGAGCTGCCTAGCGAAGGGTAGTTTGGGCATTTTCTCTGTGAGAAGGTCCCACATCAGCATTTTAACAACAAAAATTGACGGGATAGTGACGGATTGGATCGATTTGATGAGATTGGAGAGTGCAAGGACTTTTCTGATTAAATTAAAAGTGAAGGGACTGAACTGATGAACCCTTGAAAGTACAGGGTAGTAAGCAGATTTAATCCTATAATTAATATACCAAGTCAAAAATCATTCGTCTCACTAGGTCAAATACTACCACATTTATAAGTAGTGACAAAGATTAAGGCTTACAAACCACCACAGATGGTCGAGTTGGTAAGAGCCTCCAGGTGTGGAACCCCCACACCCGGGTTCGAATCCCGCCGACGCTTATTGAAGTTAAATCCCAATATATTCTTGGTGGCCAGGGGGAGGAAGCGTTCTGACAAGATCCCCCGAGCACAGATTAGTGTATGGGCCTAGGAAGCCTTTGAGAACACCGTGTGATTGACAAATCAAAAAAAAAAAGATTGAGGCTTACAGTATACATTTTTAGGGTTTGTTCTTTAAAATTGTAAATTTGCATACATCGAAATAGATAATTCTTGGATTCATGGGTGAATACTGCTAGGCCCAAATCCCCTATAAGTTCTTAGACTAGAAAATCCCGCTTTCCTCAGGCCATATCATTCAAATACGACAGCCCATTGAGAGGATCTGGGCTGCTCCATCTTGTTTTTGATTTTTTTGTGTTTTTTTTTTTATCCAATCTATGCCTTTTTTTTGTTTTTTTTTCTTTCTTTCTATGGAGATTTAATTTTTAATAGCTCAATTAATATATGTGAATGGATCATATATGTGTGCATGTGTGTGTCTATCCAAAATTTGAATCTTCAACGGAGTGACTCTTTAAATTAGAGACCATGTCTAGAAGATATGCCTAAACTGTGGTTAGGAATAGGTCATAACTGACCTTCCATTTTCAGTGGAATTCAAACTCTACCCGAGTGATTCTAGGAATGTCAAATGGAAGCAAACTTTAATTCTCACCGTATTTAAAACTCAAAAGAACATTGCTGATTTCCCTGACATTATAACCTAAAAAATCTTTTTTATTTTTTCACTGAGTGGAAAGTATCAAGAAAATTAATGAAAAGATGACAAGAATCGTTTTTCTTTCATTCATTTTGGCCACATGGACTGTTTTGGCAAACTGTGCGCGCCCTCATGTTCAACCTTTAACTCCAGAACCAGAAGAAATAAAATCTTCAACTGCACCATCAACCTCACCGTCAAGGTCAGATTGCTCTAAGGTGATTTATGCGATGTCAGATTGTATCCCTTTTTTGAGTGATGGAATCAAAACCACAACGCCTGAACGTTCATGCTGCTCTGGATTTGAAACTGTGGTCAAAACTGGTCCTGACTGCGGATGTGAATTCTTTGAGAGTACTGCTAACCTGGGTATCCATTTGAATATGACAAAGGCCATGACTCTTTCTTCGGCATGTGGGATCAATAATGCTCCTCCTCTAACTAATTGTGACGGTGAGTAATCTGGTCCATCATTTCTCACTACTGGAATGAATGACACGAAAATGTAATGTTTTCGGATTGTGAATTTGAACTATCTGCCAGTAAGATTGATTCTTGCATGCAAATATTATATAATGATCATTTAATTCGTTGATGAGTAATTCTACGGTACCTATTTGTATGTCATATATACATTTATAGATATAACAACACGTGTCGTCACTATGGTAACGAGAGTCTTTTTTTTTGTGTAATTTTAGTTCTATTAGAGATAATTACTCTATGTACACATTCTTACAATTTTGTGATAATGTTGTAAGTTGTAACTTGGTTCAGTTATATATAAATAGTGTAAAACGAATGTGGTAACTTTATTGTCAATGTCGTAAATTTAGTTAAATTAAATTTTAATTTTAATTCAGCAAGAGTAAAATGAATATATGATAAACATCACGATACCATAGACAAACCCTTGAACTGATTTACCACTTGTTTTGCAGTTCCCATGCCTCCTGGTACTGCTTTTCCTGGTAATATATGCTCTAACTATTTCTACAAATTTTACTTTGAATTATTACCATTTTTTGTTCTTATACCCTTGAATATATGATCATTCAAGACAAAAAGAGGCTATTAGAATTTATGTATTATTGTAAATATAATTAAAATTGCATTTTTTGTTCGCATTATTGATTAAGAGTTTTATGTGTCATATTATGTTCTTAAAATGCGAATCATTATCCTTGTATCTGCGTTTGTAATTCACAAATTCAGCCATTTGACCTAATAGATATTGAGGAAGAGACGATTGCTAATCCTAATTACAAATTCTTGATTGCAGCCAAGTCTCCAAAATCGGGGAGTACTCCACCTCCAAAATCACATCCAAAGATCAATATAGTTCCTGCACCCTCAGTTGTCACAGCTCCAGTACAATCTCCAGTACCATCTCCAAGCTCTGGAGCTTACTCAATATCTGCTAAACTTGCCCTTACTGCTCTTAGTATGCTTGGTGCTGCTTCATTGACGTAATGAGTTTCATCCTACACGCAAGGTTGTGATATTATTGTTGTTGATTCTTCATGTCTTATAAATTAATTTCTCATTTTTGACTACATTTTAAATGATATTCTTTTTTTTTTTTAATTAAATCACATCGATTTCTTTTTGAACTCAAGCCCAAATAGCATGTTACATACTTTTCCACTGTCATGAATAGATAGATAAGAAACAGTGGTATATAAGATAGTACCACTCATTAAAAAATAATTAGTACTCACTTATTGAAGTAAGCCTATGAATTATGTAAAACTACGACATAGTAAATAGGCAAAGTTAAAAAATAAAAGACTTAAATTTTCTCCTTGCCCTTCAAGCTAGGGCTAGGAGGCTTGGTCAGATAAGCCAAACATAACTCTTGTGCATCAGTAATCTTCTTCAACTTTGGAGGATTAATGAACAAGATTCCAAGAGGTCTGCCTCGATCTTTTCTTTTTTGATTCAGCCGTCTTCTTGTTAAAGTCCTCCTTTCGCACCAAAATGTTGCCTGATGCTTCCACCATGCCAAGAGTTCGAGCAGAGAACTTGGAACTGAATTCTGGCATTTTCAGCTTCTTTGTAGGGGCCTCAGTGCTCATTGGTTTGTTTAGGAGCTCTGACTGTAGGACTTTTATTAGTTTATTTGGGGAGGAGAATGGGGACATTGGTCTGCTCCATTTTGTTAGTCCATTTTTAATCATAGGCACCAGGGAAAGAGTATTATCTGTGGTAGGGTTTAAGATTTCTCAGGGAAAGAGTATCCCTTAGAACAACCTAAAACGAAGCTATCAAAAAGATAAGCATTAGCAGGAGACAATGGAAGAGAATAATTTCAACTAGCCATATCAGTATTAATTGTGTCCTATATTTACTATTGCATAAGCCAAGAAATTTGCTTCCCTCCAACCATAATTGATGCTAAATTGATGAAAAGATGAGGAGATGTGTTTGATATCTCGTACCAGAACTTTGATCCTCCAAGGAACTGAAATTTTGTCCTTGATACTGTTAATTAGAACTTTTGAATTTCCTTCAACTTAAATTTTTGTGTAACCATGAATAGTAGCTGCCATAAGCTAGCCCAGCTCTTAATGCAGTAGCTTTAACCACCAAGAAGATATCAGTATGTCCAAGTTGTTAATTGTTTAGTATAAGCAACAGTAAGATTTCCTCTGTCATCTCGTATAACAAAACCAGCTGCTCCACTGTGTTCATGGCGAACTGAACCATCAAAGTTTAATTTAACAAAGTTTTTATTAGGAGGCTACCATCTGATAAGCTTTTGAACTTTTCTTTTGCTTTGCCTTTGATGGTTGGAAATTCTCTATTGAGTAGTCATTGTTGCGGCCGCACTGGATTTAAATGGGAGATATATGCACTTGTTTAAATATTGTAACATAAAGTAAGAATTTCAGTCAGAGAGACTAACTAGTCATTGAGGAACAATGCTTCGAATTTATGAAAGAATGAGGCCAATGTATAGGATTAATAATTTGAGAAAAAAATTCCCAAATTTGCAAAGAATGACTACATTTCAATGATTTCATGAACAAATGATCAATTGTTTCCAGATCAATACTACGGCTTAGAATCTTCTGTTGTTCTTCGTAGCTCATGTCTTTTTTAACCAAAAGAGTTTTGCTGTATCGGGGCCTTGGGCTACTTGTCTGATATTGCTTTTGTGCCACACGGGAAAGCCATGCACCAAATGTTGAAAGGCAAGATGACGTGTTGGACCAAAAGGCTAGGTTTTCAACACAAAACATGAAATGACCGAAGAAAACCATAGACAACATCCTCAAATTAAAGCTTTCCACGAGGGAATTGGAGAGTCCCAGTCCCAGTCCCCAACTCCCAAAAGCTGGAAACTGGAAAGTGTGATATCATCAATTTATAATTGTTTTCTTTCCATCAAATATAATGATATTTGCATTTTTTAATGTGATGATATTACAAAATACCCGTCATGTCGTGACCCGGTCAATATATATGAGTCTCTCTAAGACTCTAACGCAATGTTACACTCAAATGACTCTCAAGTACTCTTAACAAACACAGCTATAAAATCTAGCTCGTATACGTATACTAATTTCCTAGTGTATGTCATCTTCACTATGCTTGAACTTCTGGCAGAGAAGACGTGGAGACCTGAGGATCAATAATTGTTGCAGTTTAAAGAAGCAGCCTTCTCCTTCTTCTTCATTACCGCTAGCTGGAGAGGAGATCTGCATTTAGTCTGTGGTACCAACCTTCTTCTATCAAGAAGACCAGCCAGCTTGGCAGTTGGCACGACTCTTAGTACGCTTCATCAGAGCAGCAACAACTTCATAATGAAAGAAAAAGAAACAACAAAAATTTAAGTGATCGATCGGGACTTGGGGTCCCCAAAGTTTATAACAGAATGGGGGGTTTAGGCTCCTCAATTGTCTCACCTAAAAAGAAAAAAAAGGGTTTTGGGATTAGGTATTGGAGGGGTAGTTAGGTTAAAGCATAACTGCATTAGTAGGTAGCCAGCAAGCATAGAAAAACATTGAGGCCGGCTTCAAAGTAGATGTTATTAATTTCCAGAGAATGAAAGCTATATATAAAACATGGACAAAGAATATGGCCATATGAGACATTTTTTCCAGCCACACAAGTTTACACAATTTAGGTACGGTTCTTCAAATCCTACGGATCTATGGTAGGCTGGTAATACACTAATTCAAGGAGACTAAACCTTCTTTTGTAGATTATGTCCGGGTGAATGAGAAATTTCTTTGAACATTTTATTAAACACAATAGTTTTTCCGTTAAAGATTATTGAGCATACGCTATGCCTTCATTCAAAAATTAAAAGATTATTGAGCATACAGAGATAGAAAAAAATTATCAACATATACCATTTTCCGCTATTGCGGACTGGAACACTCAAATTAGTAATAGAAAAATAGTTTTGCAGCGAGCTAGAACAATACCCTTTGAAGTTTGAACAATTCAAGTGACAAGACCCGCCCCGGATTTCACCTTGAAATCCGGAGTGGCGCTGCCGGGCCCACCTTAGAAGAAATTATACCAAAAATTTGGCGGAACTTCCTCTAAAAGTTGACTACCCAAAACCTGTAGAAAGATATTTACACTTCTAAAATAATTCACCCTTAATCTTCTAGAGCCACCCTGCTCCCTAAATCACAACATCTCTCATTTCACAAAACAATTCTGAACTTAAGAATATTAATCTCATGGGTTATCAGAGCAATCTAATGCACAGGCGTACAAGAAGATAGAATACAAGATAAAGGACTGATACTTTTATAATGCGGAAGCTATGACAGCTATGCCTCAACCCCATGTACGCTCGACCTCAAGCTAAACTGGCCTGCAAACTGGGCATTTGAAACTGAAGGGCCCAGGGGAAAAACATTTGAAAATCGTTAGAGTGAGTGGACGAAAAATAAGTAATTTTGAATGAACAAGTGAAACTTAATGCTTTCCCAAGTTATTCTCTAAAACCTCGCATGCAGTAAAAATCTTAGAAACACTCTTAATCATCATCTTTATTGAAATCTCAATTATGTAATGTCGATCATCTCGAAATCTCTTTAAAATCTCAAATCCCTCAAATACATAATGATATTTCAAACATCTGATTAAATTACTCATATCTCAAAATAGACGATGACTAAAGGGGACTACCGATTAGTCATCTCATGCCACCTGGAGGGGACTGCCGACCAGTGATGCATCGGAGAGGACTGTCGACCGGACGAGGAGGTGATGGTTAGAGGGGACTGCCGACTAACCATAGGTAGTTAGAGGGGACTGCCGACTAACTACTTCATGTCATCTGGAGGGGACTGCTGACCAGGTAATGCATGCATGCGCTGACTTATTTACCTCCTCGATAAACTGGAATCAATCTCTTTAAAATAATTGCTTTCGGAAAGAAACTCGTTATTAATCCAATAAGTCATCAATAATTCACCGAAAGCATAACTTAAGAATATCCCGATAACTCAAGGCTCAATATCTCAATAAATCCTCGGAAGCATAAATCTTCGGTAAATCAATAAATGCTTTCGGAAAGAAATCTCAATATAACTTCAAAGCTGATAAGTGCGGAGCTCAAAACTCAAGAAATCTCGATAATTCAATGAAGCTCAATTATTTGCTAAAACATTCGTACTCGTATATCACCATATAAATCGATATTCGAAATCAATAATTCTCACAATATTTTCTTAATCAATCACTTCCCGAAAATCATTTCCCAACTCAATAACTCATAAATAACTATCTCGAAAATCTACTCTCGAGAAGGAATTTAAGTACTAATCTCGTAATTCATAAATAAAAATCAATAAACCAAATCTCAATAAACCATAAAACTCAATAATTCAAATCATAAATTAAATCTCAATTGGAAAATAATAATAATACTGCATGCACAATTTATGTAAAATAAATGTCCACTCACAGTACTATTTAGGCGACCACGCAACCGGTTTCCTACGTCGAGCAATAGCTCGACACGTCGCCCAGGAACGGCCGGACGCGCCGCCTGTCAACCACCATATCTGGCTACCAAATTTTACCAGCATCATCAACTCAACATTCTAAGCATCTTTCATAACTGTGGCCAAGCTCAATTTCAAGTCTAGAGGGTCGAAATTACCTCAAATCTGTACGGGGTTTCTCACCGTCGATCCGCCTTAATCCGGCACGATCGTTGATACCCACTGTCATGGATCGAACCAGCATCGAGGAGTGGGTGATGGATCGGCCTGAAATGGCCAGAAAATGAGAAAACGTCGGCGACCCGAAACACCTACTGAACCCCTCGAGTTCACCGCCTTGCTGCGCCTCCCACGGCCGAAATCACGCCACCAAGCTACCACTATCATAAAGAGGATGAAGAGACGAGTTCATAGCCACAGACAGGGCCTCAATCGGTCACCGGACGAGGGAGTAACCACCGGCCAAAGCTGACGGGGTCGGGGAGAGAGAAACGGAGAGTGGTAGAACTGATCTACCACAGTAAATTTTCAAATATATATACTAATTTACCATGAACAGTAATTTTACCTTTTCGTTTATAACTTTCACATATGAACTCCGATTTTTACGTACAACATATGGACGCGTTCGGTTTAACGTTCTCTACGACTTTCATGAAGAAAATTTCCTCAAATTTTGACCCGAATAAAAAGTCAACTTTTAGGGCCCCCTAAAAGGTCGAAACGGAGCCGAAAATAAAAATAACTCTCGTTTACCGTCCGAAAGACTAGTAAACTGGTAAATTTGGGTTCGGGACGTTACATCAAGTTTCTAGTTGCTTCTACCTCCCAAGCTTAGAATAAGGGTTACTAGTTGTTTATTGAATTTTAGCGGTGTTGCTACTTGCTAGTACTTGCTCCTAGCGGGTTTTAATAGTTCTATTTTGATATTTTCTTTTTTAGGGAAAATGCAATCGATAATGGTAATATTTCCTTATAAATTTTAATGTTTGGAAGGCTATTGTATCTATTTTTGTTTCTATAAGTTTATAACTAAAAGGGTAGACTTTTTATTGTCGTTCATTATTTATAATCTTTGTTATTAATGAACTTTGTCGTTTTTCGTTGAAAAATATAAATAAAACAGTACTGCAACATTAAAATGGGGCCATTCCTTATAATTCTCTACACCATTTTTTATTTTACTTTTATCAAGGGAGAAAGTTTAAGTAAACATATATGGGCATCTAGCCCTGCCTAATACAAATGGAATTCAAGAACCATATTCCCTAGCTTGCTAATTATATCTCAAAAGAAGAGAAACTGGACCAATTTGTGGATGACGCTGCTGCTAAATAATGAATTGACAGGACTAATTAGTATAAGTTTCTTTGACTTCTCGAACATATTCTAGTCCCTTTGCATCATCCAATCTAAGCCACGATTTGTTATTTGATAGTGAGTCTTTCATGACTTCATAATTTCCATTTAATTAAAACTTTAGACAATACGAGGGAAAGAAAGATAGATAGAGAGTAAGTATAGCACGGATAGACCTAACCCCCAACCATAACCCGCTAACACCATCCTCCAATATTAGTGTCAACATTATTCTCATAAAAGTCTACCTACATCTCTTATCTGTCAATCCTCAATAAATGACTTGTTCATTCATTTTTTAACCCTTAAATGTATAAATGTCTTTTCATTGCAAAAAATACATTATGTAGCAGGTATCACACATTTAATTCCTATCATTGTTTTTTTAATTTGTTTTTAGTAAATCACATTTCATTAATTAAAGTCAAAGCTCAATATAATACATACATCAAATTTGAAAATCTAAACTCAGACGGACTTAAAACTTGACAAATACTATCCATTAAGGACACACTCACTTTTCCAAAGTAAAATCATCTTTTACCCACTAGCCCGCCTCAACACTCAATTATGTATGATGAAAGTAAAATACTTCTTGACAAAACTCATAGAAGAGATCCCACCAGACAATATAATTAAGATATTTACCAATTCCCAAAGAAATCATCATCAAAGCTTGCCAACAATTTGTGGATTAGTACAAAATAGAACTAGGTCTAGATTGTCCATGCCCAGACCTAGTCCTTAAGAAGGAGCATTAAATATAGTACAAGACAGTGAAAAACCAACCACCGTCGTGAGCCTCCACCTACTCATCTTCTAGCTCTGGTACAAATCTTGCAGCCTACTTGTTGTGCTTTTCTAGTCAACTTTTTGTTTTTAGGGTACCAAGTACTCTTATAGTTATTTCTGTTTTGATCACTATACTTGCGTTGTTGTGGTACTCTTTCCTTTGTTTAAAATTTTGTCTATTAGGTCTTATCTGAATAAGCTTGGTCTCTTAGTTTATAAATATTCATCTAGTCTAATATGTCAATCACACAATTGTGGTACAAATATCAACTAGAAACGTCTTAGAAAAGCCTATAGAAATTACCCCTACTTCAAAAAGCTTGAGTCCAGAATGTATAAAAGCCTAGAGAACTAAAGAAATCACTAGTCCCTCCCCTTTAGGGTTGGAACTAGCACCATCTTTAGCCTTCTCAGTAGCCAACAACCTCGGCAACATGTTGCTTCTCGGGCTCCTCTTGAAGGTCTGAATCCCCTCTCAAAATTTGAGCCCCCCACAAACAGGCCCAGTCACCGTCGACGCCCACGGAAAGCAGCCTCAAGCCTAGCCACATCCTCCGGCCCAGAAGCTCTATCCAGCTCGGTCAGCGATCAACCCTAGTTCAAAACTAGGGTTTCCCGTCGATTTTTCTGGAAACTCTTCCTGCCCGCAGCTTGCCACCACACTAACCTTCAGCACTGTCAGATCAATCCCAGCCAACTCCAGACCCGGCCCAGCTACTGTCGGCGCTACAGCGACCCGTCTCGGCCCTCCTGCCGCCGCCACAAAGCGCTGAAAACCTGCCTC
Organism: Rosa rugosa; assembly: GCF_958449725.1. Taxonomy (NCBI): domain Eukaryota; kingdom Viridiplantae; phylum Streptophyta; class Magnoliopsida; order Rosales; family Rosaceae; genus Rosa; species Rosa rugosa. The sequence goes on along the minus strand of NC_084823.1, from coordinate 3,171,296 downwards.
ACCATAGCCCAAGTCGGGTTCGTCCCGGCCTGACACCACCAAAGTAAAGCCAGCGCCTCCAGCTACCCAGACCTGACCCTAAAATAATATAAGAATAATATGACTATTTTTTTCTTCTTCTAATACATAGATGTCTGTTTTGGTCATTTGACCTACGTATAAAATCTTATTTGAAATATAAAATAATAGGGATCCTTTAAAAAATAATAATAATAATAGGGATATGTATTAAGTAGTTAGGAGTGTAAGACCCCGAAAATTCGTTATTAATATCTTAGAATTTCCTGAAATTAATAAAGTGTTCGTTAGTAAGAGTTCGTGGTTCGAGGGTGGAGCGAAAGTGTTTCGGAAGAATAATTACTCGAAACGTGTTATTTTCAAGGAGTTAAGGGGTTGACTTTTTATTCGTTGAGTTTCTCCAAAAACTTTGTTCACGAAAGTAGTAGAGTGCATAGATACGAGTTCATTGATATATGGAAAACGAAAATGGGATTTCGTATGAAGAAGTTATGGCCATCGGAAAAAGTTTCCATTTTGGTTAAATAGAAAAATTTGGAAAAAAAAATATTAGAAAAACCCTAACTTTCCTTTGTCGGAAATCCGGATCCGATTTCTTTCCCGAGCCGCCCTCCGACCCGTTTTCATCTTCTGGCCATATCTTCGCCATCCGGCTGCCACGGGTCTCATTTGAACTGCCTTTTCATCCTCTTCAAGTTTGTGGTGGTGGTTCACAGCGAATCGCCGCCTGGATGACGCAGCAAGAGCGGCGGCACTTTTCGGTCCCCCGTGAGTTCTCCGTCCTCCGGCCACCTCTAGCCGCGCCACCGATCGCATTGGAAAGCCCAGGAGACGTACATTCATCCTTCCAAGTGGCTTGAACCATTTCACCGATTTCTTGAGCTTTCGAGGTCAATTCCGGCCAAATGGCTTAGATTCTGACTTTGTGCTAGTTGTGAAAGTTGTTGTACATGTTGTGATGAACATTTTGGCATAGGTTTCATGACCCAATTTGGGGGTTGCTGGCAGCGCGTGGCGGGGCGTCTGGCCTTTTTTTTTGGTGTCTTTTTTCATGGTTGTCATCTACTCGTCAATACGAGCATGTTGATATATTATGAGGTCAAGTTGTGATCATTTGAAGCATGTTAGGTTTTTTGTAATTCCATTTTTTCGGTTTTTGATCTGTGAGGATCCGACCGTTGGATCGACTTGTCGTTTTGACATATCGATCATAGAAGTGTTCCAAAGACCTTGGGAGGTCTCGGAGGAAGTTTTGTCTCGATTGATGAAATCTTCGGTTTTTTATTTAAGTGCTCGGTTCGAACCGTAACCGCTTTTGTTTTATTCGTGTACTAAGTTGAGACCTTATTTTACCTAGGTGCATGGAGAGAGTTCTGTACTTGTTCTCGACTGTGAGAGAAGACGCAGCTGGATTTAGAGGTGAGTAAGTCTCAAGGAGTTCATTTATGAACGGAGTTACTTATTATTTGTTTAATTGCGAAATTGTTTTCTGGAAATTAAATATTTGTTTTAAATTATATGAACTTGATCGTCTACGGTTCATAGGTAAGTTAAAATGAGGTTTTATTATAAAAATAATTTTTCTCGAGTTTTACGATTGTGGACTATAATTGGTATTAGTGACATTCCTAAGTGAATGACTGTGTGTATGTGTGTGTGTGTGTGTGTGTGTGTGTGTGTGTGTGTATACGATTTTCGTGAAATATATATATGTATTGGTGTAATTGTTGTGATACAAGCAATATTTGTGAGTGAGTTCATATTATTGTTTTGGGGTATGACTTTTTGGGAAACAATATGTTGTGGAAAATGGTATTTTCTATTGTTTTGAAAAGTGTTTGAAGATTTAGGAGTCACATGTTGTGATTTCTCCTTTTTGAGATTTGGGTAACATTTTGGGTTTAGCGCGACTCGTTTAAATGTTTTGATCTAAGGGTCAGGTTGGCCTAAGGATCCGGGGTTGCAGGTTGTAACCTCAGTGCAGGAATATCGGGATACCAAGCCTTTGGCCGAGTGATTAGTTACGATTCAGTTACAGCTCTAGTCTGTCTGCCGTTGTACTGTCATAGGGCATAACTTTGTGTTATTGCATTTGTGGGTATATGTTTTTATAAGAGAGTTTCAAGCATGTACTTTCTTTTATTGTCCAGGTTGGACCAGTGTTTCATATCGAATTGTTTGGTTAACGATTTATATGATTTTGTCACTGAGTTGACTTTTATTGTCTAGGTTGAACCGGAGTTCATATTGATTTGTTAGGTTAACATTTTATATAATTTTATCACGGTGTGACTTGTGTACGTTGTTTCTTTTGGGAAAAGAATATTGAGTTTTTAAGGAATCATGGTGTGTGTTTCTTTTCCTTCAGTTCAAAGGTTTTCCTGGTTATTTGTGTGAGTTGTGTGGTTTTGTATTTGAGTTTACTCAAACAAGTTTTCAGAAGCTTACCGGGTTTGTTGTGTGGCAACCCGGTGCACTATTCAATGGTGTAGGGGTTAATCCTGCAGGTCAGGATAATCGCAGGTGAAGCTGAGTTTCTAGTAGCAGCTGTAAGGGTAGGAAACTATTTTTTTGGCTTTACTGTTGTTAAGACTTCCACTATGTACTGAGCTCTGAGGAGTATTTACTTATTATTTTGTTATGCAACTTAATTAGTAAACTTGTGTAATGTAATATATGACTCTAATGATTGAGTCTGCATTAACATGTGTAGACTCAGTTTAGTTTGTTGCATAGTTTAAATGGAAAAAAAAATTCTAAGCATTTGGGTGAATTGTTGAGTTATCGCATTTCGGATTTGAATTTTTTTTATTCGAAATTCGGGGGGTGACAAGGAGTGTGTATTTAAAAATTTTCATTGTTGTATGCTTGCTTCAAGAAAGATTAAAAATATATATTGCAAGTTTGCTTCGAATTGAGTTTCTTTCCCAAATATATGAGATTATTTGGCCATATTTAGCTTCTATTTATCATTGCTTCTAAAAATCCTAAAAGTGCATTTTAAAAATTTGAAAAGTGTTTATTTATTTAAAAAAAAAAATTTATAAAGAAGCACTTGGACAATACTTCTTGAAACCACTTTCAAGTCTTTCTAAAACTCAATCACTTTATTTTTATTTTATTTTACGATTTTGAGATTTATAACTAATTTTCTTCATTAATCAAAAGCACTTCTAGCCCTCCAAGAAGCAATCCCTCACAAACTCACTCCCTGCACACATTTGTTTGATATAGTGAAAATACTAGGAAGAACGTGAATCTGGGTGACGGGGATTGATAGGCATGTTTCAATCCTTACTGGGCAGAAATAAAAAATTCAAACAGAACACAGAATTTTGGTTACGCAGTGAAAACCTCAACTTCTGAAATTAAAAACACTGCAGGGCTCTTACTCTTGAGAACCCAAATATAATCAATCCAATAATAGTGAAGGATATGGTTCTTTACAAACACATATAGCTCTCTACGCAGCTACAATCTCTAGACTCACTAAAGAGGTGCTTGTCTTGAATCTTGACCTTCTTCTTCAGTTGACCGATCTGCAAATATCGCTCCTCTTGCAACACCAATCTTCTCTACTAATCTCGAGAGAATCAATGCATGTATATGAATGTTGAATGAGACACTTTTACATGGAGCAAGTGTTTCAAAGTACCTATGCGACTTTTTCTAAGCAAACAAGAAGAACATGAATTCTTGTGTCTAATTCCCACAAACATGAACGCTCTTTTCTTCTGAATATATTGAGGAGAAAACAAATCCTCAATTGTCAAGATTTACCCTAATTGGACTCCTAATAGGAAATGTCTTTCAATAAAAAGATATCCAATTAAAATACCCAAATCCTAAAACGATTAGGACTTTAATAGGACGATTTTTACAGTTAGAAAATATCTTTATAATATAACATCTAAAAACCAAAAGATACTTTCCAAAATTGGACTCTCAAAAACGTAGGGTTGACTAGGACTCAGACTGACTCGGGGATTGCAACACATGTTGCAATCCCATGCTTATGCATGAGATGCAATTACCTGAAATTCTCCGAGATAAGTTTTGATGAAGTTTGTAGGCTTCTTCAGTGCTTTGTATAGGGATGCCAACACATAAAGTGTAAACCTTATACCTATAATCTCCACATTTGGCATTCCTATACAAAACATCCTATTTTAGGCACACTCCCCTCAACAAGTACTTGACGATCATCACATTCCATTAGCAATATGCCTTTCCTGAAACACTTATCAACACACCTTGTAGAAAGCAAGTTAAAGATAAGGCATAGGAGTGTCAACACAATTTCAAGATCAATATCAAAATATTTAAACAAGCAAAACACAAGTTGATCAAATTCACCAATATCTCCCCATTTTTGTCTAGGAATGACAAAGGCAACGTATGGTGCGGAAGCTATGTAGAATCAATCAGTTGGAAATAGTCCAAGTATCAATACTCCCCCTAAGTGTGATCATGTTATGAAAGATGCAAGAATGAAATGCAAACACATAATGAGTGGGTTTGGGTTTGTATCCTTGTACAAATGACAGAGACAAAAGCATAGATTTTAGACAAGTGTGTTAGCCCCAATCCTCAAACATGAAAGCAATAAGATAAGGTCACATGAGTGAAGAGTTTTTGATAACAACAAAGTAAGCAAGAAGATGATCGAGTATTTTGTACCTTTGTTGTGTAAGTGAACATAGCTCAAAGTGGGGTTTGTAACAATCTCAGAATCAGAGAAAGTAGAACACACATAAGAAGTGAAAAAGATAATCACAATCAACTCAAATCTCCCCTGATGACACCGTGTGGACATAATATTATTATTTTTTTGCCTTTCACAGACTATGAAGCTTTTCACATTTTTTTTTTTCAAGAAAACTAAGACTCATGTAACAAGTTTTATGCCAGCAACTCCCAAGTAAGTTGACTTTAGGGAACTAGATGTAACAAGGACATCCCAAAGGACATATTAACTTGAGTCAATAATTTCACAATCCACCGGGGTGACCAAACCATTCCATTTTCTTCACAAACCTCATATCGTTTACCACAACCAAGGGCTGTTTACTTTGGGAATAGCCTGGCCTTGCTCCAAATATTTGTACCTTTTTAACAGGGAGCAACAACAATATTCACTCACTTAGTATGTGTGAACTAAAATCAACAACCAAGAGGATACGTACCACCACAAAGGAGTATGTGTGCATGTGAGAATACAAAGTGATAAAGAATATGTTGTTCATGCTCAAGATTACAAAGTGATGCAAGAACCCATTCAAAACATGTTATTCGACTCATCACAATCATATTTAAGGAAAGTATCAGACCACTTGTCAATCTAAGTTCAATTTGATTGCTGTCAGACACGCAGGGATACAAACCACACATGCAATCCTGATTTTCCAAAAAAACTGAAAACAAAATGCAGAAATAAAAAGCGTAATGCACTTATACTAGTATGATATCACACACTATGAATTCATGCAAAATAGATCAAGCGAAGTGAGAGTATCAATACTTAGAGCATCCACCAATGGTACTTCTCAGTGATTCAAATCGAGATGTGTTTAAGGGCATAGTAAACGAATCAACCAATTTGTGTTTGGTAGGAACAAAAGCAAGCTCAAGCATATTATCAAGATTATCCATATGAGCAGAGAAACAATTATTAGAACCTTTTTTAATCCAGATTTGCTTATGCTTCATATTCTGCTATTTGGGGATTGCAATACGCTCTGCAATCCTGTTAATCAACTTCAGATGCTCTTTCAGCTCAGCTTGCAGCGATGCAGTAGGGCCAATTTTTTATGCTTTCCTCTGTTTTTGAGTGACCCTGCGAAGTATATTACACCTAGGACGTATGTGTCCCAATTTTCCACAATAATGACAAGTAGGAGTAAAATTTTTAGAGTTATGAACATACCTGGGCCGACGCACAGAGGTGTGACTGTCAGAACTTACCTGAGCAACTTTTTGATGGGTTTTAAGGTCCAATTTAGGTTCTGATCTTTTGGGCAACTTGGGACCAGAATCAATGTCATTTGAAGTTTGTGACTGACCCAACGAATTTTCATATTCCACACCTTTTATAAAGATCAAAGGCTTGCTGGACTCACCTTCATACCCTAATCCTTCTTTGTTGCAATGAGATTTACCAAAGTCAATCATCTTAGAGATCTTTTCTGACCCTATAGAGAACTTTTTGAAGCTCTTCTTGACTTTCAATAGCTCTTCCTGCAATTTCTCATTTTCAAGGGTTAGTGAAACATTTAGAGTAGACTGAGGCTTGACTTCAACCTGCAAAATTTTGATTTTGTTAATAAGATCATTATGCTCTTTGTCACAATCTTGAGACTTGACCTCACCCTGCAAAACTTTAATCTTATCAACAAGGTCAGTACGCTCTTCTTCCCATTCTTTTAAAAAAGTTTCAAATTTTTCCTCAATTTTTTCTTTTTCCACTCTAGCTTAATGACTTAATTTCTTCCTCAAGCTCATAATTTTGTTGAAGAACAATTTTTGAAGCATTATACAATTGCTTACACTTTTCATTCGTTTCTTCATTAAGAGCTTCATCTTCCAAGTCAGAATCATCAGATAAATCAATATTAAGAGAGGAAGTATGAGCAAGATTTACCTCTTTATTCTCAGATTGAGAACCTTCATCGCTATCACTCCAAGTTGACTTAAGAGCCCTGTTATTTCGTGAGCTATATTTTCTGTTTCCATAATCAGAAGAGATATGACCAATACCACCACATTCATAACATTTAGGTTTTTCAACAATGCTTTTCTTTTGATTAGATGAACTTTCTGAAGTACTACCAGAAGAATTTTTATTTTTAAGAAATTTTTTAAACTCTTGGTTGGTAAGGCAAAATCCACAGAACCATTATCATCCATATCTTTCAATTTAACAGAAGAAAAAGCAACATTTTTTTACCTTTTTCTCGGGCTTGATCCTCATCTCAAAGGTTTTGAAATTACCTATCAGTTCATCAAGAGAATAGGTGTCCAGGTCTTAAGCCTCTTCTATGGCTATCTATTTGGATTGAAACTTTGATGAAAGAGATCTAAAGATTTTCTTAACAATTCGATGCTCTTCAAAAGGATCACCAAGACTATGACACTGACTTATCACATTCAGAAGACGAGCATAAAAGTCATCTATTGATTCATCCTCCCCCATTTGCATGTTCTCAAACTCCAAGACAAGTCTCTAAAGTTTCTGGCCTCTAACCTTTTTGTTGCCTTCATAAGTGACCTGAAGAAGATCTCATGCCTGTTTAGCCGTGTCACAATGGCTAATTTTCATCCTCTCCTTCTTGGATAAAGCTGTGAATAGGGAATTTTGTGCCTTATAATCACAACTTCTGTTCCGAACCTCCTTTTCTGTCCATTCCTTTCTAGGCTTAAGAACTCTTGCAGATGTCCCTTCTACTTTCTTTGAGTCTTCAGCCTTGGTTGGGTGTTCCCATCCAGTCTCAACTATATTCCACATATTTTCATCCTGAGAGTAGAGGAATGCCCTCATCATGATCTTCCATTGTGAGTAATCTTCACCATCAAACAAAGGGGGCAGTTTATCGAACTGGAGGGTCTGTTATATTCACGTTCCATCATGTCCTCGGATCTATTAAAAAGCTTTAGAACCTGCTCTGATGCCAAGTGAAAATACTAGGAAGAACGTGAATCTGGGTGACGGGGATTGATAGGCACGTTTCAATCCTTACTGGGCAGAAATAAAAAATTCAAACAGAACACAGGATTTTGGTTACGCAGTGAAAACCTTAACTTCTGAGATTAAAAACACTGCGGGACTCTTACTCTTGAGAACCCAAATATAATCAATCCAATAATAATGAAGGATATGGTTTTTTACAAACACATATAACTCTCTACGCGGCTACAATCTCTAGACTTACTAAAGATGTGCTTATATTGAATCTTGACCTTCTTTTTCACTTGAACGATCTGCAAATATCGCTCCTCTTGCAACACCAGCCAATCTTCTCTACTGATCTCGAGAGAATCAATGCATGTATATGAATGTTGAATGAGACACTTTTACATGGAATAAGTGTTTCAAAGTACCTATGCGACTTTTCTAAGCAAACAAGAAGAACATGAATTCTTGCGTCTAATTCCCACAAACATGAACGCTCTTTTCTTCTGAATATATTGAGGAGAAAACAAATCCTCAATTGTCCAGATTTATCCTAATTGGACTCCTAATAGGAAATGTCTTTCAATAAAAAGATATCCAATTAAAATACCCAAATCCTAAAACAATTAGGACTTTAATAGCACGATTTTTACAGTTAGAAAATATCTTTATAATATAACATCTAAAAACCAAAAGATACTTGCCAAAATTGGACTCCCAAAAACGTAGGGTTGACTAGGACTGACTCGGGGATTGAAACACATGTTGCAATCCCGTGCTTATGCATGAGATGCAATTACCTGAAATTCTCCGAGATCAGCTTTGATGAACTTTGTAGGCTTCTTCAGTGCTTTGTATAGGGATGCCAACACATCAAGTGTAAACCTTATACCTACACATAGGTTAATGACTTGAGACCTGTGATCTCTGTACATTCTTAGGATGCATTAGAATGATCATTGTATCTTTTGATGGTGAAGAGTTTCAATGTTGCAGTGGTGGAATATCGTCTGCATGTTGATCCAAATGGCAGTCATCACTTTTTGTGCCTAAAGAGGACAGTCTTCTTGTCTACGAGCTCTACTAAAATTTTTCGGGCTACCTGTGTACTACAAGTTTGGTTTTGGGATGTCTAGTATTCTTATAATTATTAACGATTATTGTACTTTCTTTGTTTAGAGTGGGCCTTTAGCAGAGCAAGATTTTAATGAGGTCACTTTAGTTGCAATTCCAGCTTTATGGTCTTAATTTTCAGATGAAAGAAAGTAAAAACCACTTTTCACTTCTTCCGATCGGATATATATATATGTTTTTTTTTTTTTTTCGAGAAGAAACAAACAACCTTCATTAATCAAGTCTCATTTCACAAGAAGTTAAGGAAAACAAGTTAGAAGAGTCGCGATCTCTTTCTCTCTGACTTAGGGCTAGGGTTTGGGTTAGGAATTTTCTGTGCAATTTTCAATGATAAGTTCTGTTGATGCCATAACTGCTCGTCTTGCTTCCTCCCTTGCTATCGCTGAGGGGAAAAAGCAGGTTGATCTGCAACCTACATAGGGGAAAGGTCTGCACCAGGCAGACGTTTTCTTGGTGGGAAAGCTTCTCACCGCTCGGGAGTACAAAGTCAGATCCTTCCTTGGGATGTTTCGCAATGCTTGGAGAGTGAATGGATCATTGCAGGTGCAGGAGACTGAAAGGGCAATGAATCCTTTCCACGCTGTCTGATTCTGCTGATTGTGATCGAATTTGGAAGGGAACCCCGTGAGGCTACAATCATGCGCTGGTAGCCCTAGCCTACTATGACGGCGTCGCTGATATCAAGACCGTACCGTCCACCTCGTCCTTATATTGATCAAGTTACAAGGCATCCCACCAGCTTTTCGGTCTGAAAGGGTGATGAAAATGATTAGTTATACTCTTGGGGACTTCCAAGAGATTGACAAACCTGGCAAACGGGTTGGAAAGCTTTGGATTAGGGTTGAGATCCCGTTCATCTTCTGTCATTCAAACGTTGGTATTAGGTAGAAGACGAAGTTGAATTTCTCTGCAAATTCAGGTACGATAAGTTGTTTGGTCGATGTGCTACTTGTGGATTTGTCACTCATGCAGGACTTCCCTGCTCGGGTCTGGCACTGGATGAAGATGATACTGAGGAAGAACGCAATGTTCTGGGTGCTCAGACGGTGGAGGTACCACCTACGACGGTGTTGTAATTGGTCGGTGCATCAGCGACTGTACCTGGTATAACAACGAGTAGTAAAATCAGTGCAGGTACTATGGCTAGGGTTTCTGCTACAGGTCAGAACCTAAACAGGTAAGTGCGCGGGGTAGGGAGGAAGAAGGTGTCTCTATTTCTCCTCATAAAATGAAACTAGCCTTGCAGTGGGGAAGAAATTTGAATTTGGATCCGGAGAACTTGGGACTGGTGTTGGTGGTGCAAAATGAGGATAATAGTGGTTAGTTGAAAAGGAAGCGAGGCAGGCTTGCTGGTAGCAAGAACAAGTTGTTGTATGGTGAAAAAAAGAAGGCAGCAAAGGCTGATAATGGCAGTGAGAAGACAAGGGCAGCTAAGAAAAAATTATGGCCAAAGCTCAACAAGGTTGATATTGCTTCAAGCTCCAACTCGAAAGGGAAAGAGCTAGTTATTTTCTAGTTTTCTATCAAAATTTCATTAAGCATGTGTGAGTCTGGTTTAACTTCTATATGTTTCTATGACGTTTCTAGTCTTTGTTTGTACCCCAATTGCGTGTCTGGTAAGTGAGGGCTAATTGAAGGATTTCTTTTTTATTCCACACATTCATGCTTGAGTTGTGGCTTGTGGATAAGCTGCATTGAGTATATACTATCCTTATATAATATGATGTATTCATGTTTGAGTTGAGAATACGAATGAGTTATGAGTGCACTAACTATTTACTGTGCTCGTATGATTTTTGAATAAACTATGTCAATTATAAATGAAAAAAATAAAATTTTATGTTAGAAATAAACTTCGTTATCGTCTGCCCGAGGTATGAATTGCTAGATCATGCTGCAATCATTGATGATATAAAGTTGATTATGTTGTCCATTCAAGATTTACAGATTTATTTTACTCCTAGAACTTGTAATGTGGTAGCTTATAGGCTAGCTAGTGTAGCTTTTGATGAAGATCATGACTCGGTTTGGATTGATCATGCTCTGGAATGCGTTCTACATTCCAATTGTAATCAACATGTTTAAGATTTTTCTTCAAAAAAATTTAACGTCAGAGCAATTTGTAAATAATTAAAACCAAACCGATATGAAAGGTTAATGAAATTCCTAGTGCGGTTTCAATTTTCAAAAATGAAAAGTCGAAAGCCATAGCTTCACTTATGAAGCCCTATTTTCCGATATTGTAAAATAAATAAAAATTTACAATATTATGGATATATAGTTATATAATCTCATAGAACTATCTAATACAGAAGGGGCGGAAGGGTTGGTTTACCTCACCACCCAACACACAGTCAAGACTCGGCAAGTGCAAAATTAACTCTTTCATTCATGAATCATGATGTACGTCTGGTGACCCAAATTGGGGGTTTAAAAGAAAAGTCGAGGGAAGTTGATTTGAGGAGCATTAGAAGACAGACCCACCTTGTTGATCCATCTTTGATTAGACTTAGACTTAGAGAGAGAAAGAAAGACAGAGAGAGACAGAAGGGACGGGGGTAGCTGGGAGTTACTTCTAACAACTGAAGATGGTGTGGCAGAGGCAGATACCACGTGCAAGTCCTTATTAAAGCCGTTAAAACTAGCAAAAACACAGAGCCCTCCTCCCAAACCCACACCTACCTCTCTACAATTCATTTAAAAACTAAAATTGGGTCCAGACTAGTTTCTGTACCACTCTCTCTCTATGATCATCATTCCTCACTTTTTCACATTCACACAAACACATACACATTCTGGGTTCTCTCTGAAATTCTGAATAGCTCTGCCTCTTGATTCAAGGTAATGCTTACTACCCAGATACCAATTTGAAGCAGTTTGATCAAGGTTGAACCTCCTGCTTCATTTTTCTTCATCAAGGTCTGCCACCCATTTCCTCTAACCCTTTAAAGGAATTTGCTTTTCTTTCTTTTTTTTTCTGAATTGCGTTTTTGCAAGTCTTTTTTTTTTTTTGGTTGGACATAAGTAGTTGGGAAGTAGTTTAGTTATAGTTGGGATTGGAGTTGGTATTGAAGACTCCGAAAGATCGTGTCTTTATGTGTTTGGTGTGGATTTGGAAACCAGTCTGCACCTTTATGGAGTTTGTGGTTGAACAACGTTGTACTTGTTCCTTTTCTCCTATTCGATTGAAGTTGATGTTTATGCTACACTGCACCCAAAGACTATACCTTTAGGATGTGTTTGAATTGTCTAAGGTTCAGTTAGTGTAGCATTACAGCTCAAATTAGAGTTCATAATGGTGGCATAAAATTAGATGCAAGTATCGAAACGCCACCCAAGTTTTAACCAGGTTGATGTTTAAATTTGCTACTATCTTGCAATTAGGATCATGAAGTTGATTGTTTATGTTTGATGATAAATTAAGTTGATTGCTTTATGTTTGATGGGGGAAAAAAAATAGGGGGGAGGTTAGGAAGGGTCCAATTCAGAATTGCAAAAACTTTAATCAATCAATATATTTTTGGACAGCTTATTTGGTTTCTATAGTGAAGGAGATTCATCAAATTTGTTCCTTGAAGTTAAATTGGCCCGGTTGATGAATTGATTTATTGCTCTGCAGGATGTCGGAAGCTCAAAGGAGATTGTTGACAACTGTTAGTCTTCCTCGTAATAATGGTTACGTAAATGGGGGACTATCAATCAGGTCCCCTGCTGCAGCACCTGCAGTTGAGGAGTTCTGCTATGCCCTTGGTGGGAAGAAGCCAATCCATAGCATTTTAATAGCAAACAATGGAATGGCAGCAGTCAAGTTTATACGTAGTGTGAGGACGTGGGCTTATGAAACATTTGGTACAGAAAAGGCTGTTTTGTTGGTGGCCATGGCCACACCAGAAGACATGAGAATCAATGCAGAACACATTAGAATTGCTGATCAGTTTGTGGAAGTTCCTGGTGGAACTAACAATAATAACTATGCCAATGTGCAACTCATTGTAGAGGTGTGTATGCTAAGCTCTTAACTCTTATATACTTTCATGTGTTTCCATATTTTTTCTTTTATTACTATAAAGTGTGACCAGAAAGCAAAAATCCCAATAAATCCAGGACCCTGGTTTGATTTTACATTTGTTTTTTTGTCAATGGATTTTAATAGTAAAGAAGATAATATAAAAATGTGGGTTAATAATTTAGGTAATAAAACTATTAATTAATGAGGCTATTGATGGGCTATTTTTGCCAGAATTCCTAGTAGATAGAGATGGGAGTCGTGTTTCTATACTTGTGAGCTATATCTCTTGTTGTATCTGTCACTGTGAAAAATGTGGAGTTCACTTGAGCAAAGTTTTTGACCTCTAAAGCAGATACTTCCTCCCTAACATGGTTGCAATTCCTGAACAGATTTTCTGGCTCTTTGTTTCATTGGCTACCAAATGTGAAGCAAATTGAGCTAATTCAGTAAACCATGCTTCATTATTTTGCCATTGTCATCTAACACTATATTTCTCCCAATGTATTGGTGTATTATCAACCGAATATCTCAAACTGAGAGCATTTCTAGTTACCAAAGTAGCCTCATTGCATACCACTTCATTGGATAATAAAATTGGATAATAAATTGAACATGACATAAGATGCTGTATTACTTTACTTGTAGTTCTGAAACATTTCGTGAGTTTATGTAGAACTTATTAGTGATTCACATGAACTCGTTATTCTTTACTACCCAGATGGCAGAGATAACACATGTTGATGCAGTTTGGCCTGGTTGGGGCCATGCATCTGAGATCCCTGAGCTTCCAGATGCATTGACTGCAAAGGGCATCATATTTCTCGGTCCACCAGCTGTATCTATGGCAGCATTAGGAGATAAAATTGGTTCATCATTAATTGCTCAAGCTGCTGAAGTACCCACCCTTCCATGGAGTGGATCACATGTATAATTTTTCACTGAAATTTGTGCCCTGTTTTTCCTATGGTTTCTGTTGCAGTATTGTTGCAGATATAATATTGTTAATATCTGATTTCCAGGTGAAAATTGCTTCAGACAGCTGCCTGGTTACGATCCCAGATGAAATGTATCGGGAAGCATGTGTTTACACAACAGAGGAAGCGATTGCAAGTTGTCAGGTTGTTGGTTACCCAGCCATGATTAAGGCATCATGGGGTGGTGGTGGTAAAGGCATAAGAAAGGTTTGCTTCATGCATGACATTGTTGCCCTTTTTGTTTTTTGGTTTCTTCTGAACTTATATTATTTACTTGACAAAGTTGTAATCTAGCTTTTAATCTTATATAGGCAAAGTTTTCTCAAAAGCCAAACAACGAAGGGAAAAAAAAAAAACAATACTATATGCAATAACCCGTTCGCTAAGCCTGGAATGAGTTTCATTAGCTTATCTAACTTGTTAATCAGTTTGATTGAATCTTTACCACGCCTTTTTGAGAAATTCGCTGATTGAATTTTTTGACCTTTCTAGGTCCATAATGATGATGAAGTTAGGGCATTGTTCAAGCAAGTCCAGGGTGAAGTTCCTGGATCTCCCATATTCATAATGAAAGTCGCATCCCAGGTTAGATCATCTTTTGCATTTTAATATAGATGAGCTTAATAGTTGGACTCAGCTCATATATTGCCAATTTAACTAATGATTTATTTTGTCTATCAGAGCCGACATTTAGAAGTCCAGTTACTATGTGATCAGCATGGAAATGTTGCAGCTTTGCACAGCCGTGATTGCAGTGTTCAAAGGAGGCACCAGAAGGTAGTCTTGCTGTGACATAGTAAACTTGATATGATGTGTTTCACTATTCACTTATTTAGTCTATTAAGGACTTCGGATACTCTTCTTTTTTCAACTAAAGTTTTCTTGTTCTTGTTTATTAGTGCACTGTATTGGCTATTGGAATTGTTTTCTGATGAAGAATAATTTTTATTGTTTTATGTTCTATAGATTATTGAGGAGGGTCCAATAACTGTAGCTCCACCAGAGACAATTAAAAAGTTGGAGCAGGCGGCTCGAAGGTTGGCTAAAAGTGTTAACTATGTTGGAGCAGCTACTGTTGAGTATCTGTACAGTATGGACACTGGCGAGTACTATTTCTTAGAGTTGAACCCTCGGTTGCAGGTATGTTATTTCGATTCAAGCCTTAACTTTGGCTGCAGTCTCATTTTAGCTTATGGTTCTTGTTAAACACCGTTTTAAATTTGTTTTGGTCATTGAATAATACATTGACAAATGTATTGTGTGTGCTTCAAGTAAGATAGAAAGACAACTATGCTTTTTATATGCTACCCAAGCCACCAGTCTTAAAGCAACCTCTTAGAAAAAATTGAAATCATATGATCAGTAGAATCGCAAGAATTTCATATAGCTTCTACTACTGCCTATGCATGGGCAAACTGAGCTTCTATTCTTGCATCTTTTTCTCAAGACATTTAGTTTCGAGAGTGCTAAATGTGTAGATTTAATTCAATTAGGTGGAGCACCCAGTCACTGAGTGGATAGCAGAAATAAATCTGCCAGCAGCCCAAGTTGCAGTTGGGATGGGCATTCCCCTCTGGCAAATTCCTGGTATCATCTTAATTTCTGGATTTCTTTTTTTCAAATATATATTTATATATTTGAGTCAAACTTTTAATTTGGTCAAGTTTTCTTTTTCATTTATTCATTTGATTAGAGATAAGGCGGTTCTATGGAATGGAACATGGTAGCGGATATGATGCTTGGAGAAGGACGTCAGTTGTTGCCACCCCATTTGACTTTGACAAGGCAGAATCTACAAGGCCAAAAGGTCATTGTGTTGCTGTGCGTGTAACAAGTGAGGATCCAGATGATGGCTTTAAACCTACTAGTGGGAAAGTTCAGGTTTGTTATCATGACTAGTCAGTTTCACCTTTTCTTTCTTTCCCATAATGCTTTGAGGGACCTACACTGAGTTACTCTACTATATGCAGGAGCTGAGTTTTAAAAGCAAGCCAAATGTTTGGGCGTACTTTTCTGTTAAGGTAAAATCTTGCAAGTTGATAACAATGCATTTCCTCAGAAAAGATATAGAAAGAAGGAAAATATAATTCTCAGACTAATTCTGATAGATGTTTTGACTTGCAGTCTGGAGGGGGGATTCATGAGTACTCAGATTCTCAATTTGGTAAGTATACTGTTATGTTTTTAATTTCTATTTTATTGGGTAATAGCTAAAAGACAATCTAAATAATGTAGGACCGTACAGTCTGAAAAGCTCAATGCATAGTCTTCAATCTACTTGGCCAATGTTTTGCTTTCTAAGATCATTCTGGTGGTGGATATTTTCTTGGTTAAGATTTGTTATGTCTTAATGTGATTCTCTTTGGCTCTTTGCTCAAGTTATATATGGATATAAATTGTAACACATAACACTTCTTTCAGAAAGATTATGAACAGAAATGTTTTCACTGTGGTTTATAAAAATCAGTTGTCAGTCTCTGATGCTAACATATTTCAATTTTCAAATTATACTTTTGTTCTCCAGGACATGTTTTTGCATTTGGAGAGTCTCGAGCTCTAGCTATTGCAAATATGGTTCTTGGGCTGAAGGAAATTCAAATTCGAGGAGAAATTCGTACAAATGTGGATTATTCAATAGATCTTTTACATGTAAACTTCGCAATATCTCTGAAAAAAATCAATACCACTTTTAATGAAATAGATAATGTAAAAGACATAATGTTTTCATGAAATGCCAAGTAACGTTTTTACACATGTTATGTAGGCTTCAGATTACAGAGAAAATAAAATCCACACAGGTTGGTTGGATAGTAGAATTGCTATGCGAGTTAGAACAGAAAGGCCTCCTTGGTATTTGTCTGTAATTGGAGGGACTCTTTCTGTAAGTGCCACTATTTTCACTAGTTGTTTAATTTTTATTATTCCATTTGCAAAGTGCGTCCCTTATGATTCCTACTATGCCGTGTTCAGAAAGCATCTGCTAGTAGTGCGGCGATGGTTTCAGATTATATCGGCTATCTTGAGAAAGGGCAAATCCCACCTAAGGTATGGTTGTGTAAAAATTCCTATCTACATAGATGATTTATGTGTCTTTTTCTAATTAATTTTTGTCAATTATGATCCTGGTTGCAGCATATATCATTTGTCCATTCACAAGTGTCTTTGAACATTGAGGGGAGCAAATACACGGTATTTTTTCCTATAATGTTGCTTCATTCCAAGGATTTCTAATTTATTTTTTAGGACCTTTAGGAGATTTGTTATTGGTAGAATCAATAGTTATATATAATCAACAATCAACTATTCTAGATTGACATGGTGAGAGGGGGTCCTGGGAGCTATAGATTGCGGATGAATGAGTCAGAGGTTGAAGCAGAGATACATACTTTACGCGATGGAGGATTACTGATGCAGGCAAGTATAAGTATCCTCTTTATAATTTCATATTGTAGCTTCAAAGGTGATTCTGCTCTTGCTCACATTGTGTATTACTTATTTTATCGTGGGACTATTTATCTATACAAGTAATTATCATTATGATTAAAGAAGTACGTCAAATGTTGGAATTTAGAAAGAAGTGACTTTTGGCACCTCTAGAAATGTCCTCAATCATGTTAGTCCTGTCAATGTCTTCATGCTAATATATTCTTACGATTTGCTGCATCCACAGTATCTTTTGCACCAATACTTGGTACATACTGTATAATTGCACCCATCAGTTGCTGCTGTTACTTATTACTTAAATGTTGTTTCAGTTGGATGGAAACAGTCACATTATATATGCAGAGGAAGAAGCAGCTGGAACTCGTCTTCTTATTGATGGAAGGACTTGCTTGCTTCAGGTTCCTCCATTTCTCTTCTTTCCTCGTATCACTTGCTTGCTCTCACATTACTTATGCTGAATAGTTGACCTTTGTTGAATCTAGAACGATCACGATCCATCCAAGTTAATAGCAGAGACACCATGCAAGCTGTTGAGGTTCCTGGTTGCTGATGATAGTCATATCGATGCTGATACACCATATGCAGAGGTTGAGGTTATGAAGATGTGTATGCCTCTACTTTCACCTGCTTCTGGAGTTATCCACTTTCAATTGTCTGAAGGCCAAGCAATGCAGGTAAATCACATTCCAATTTTTCAATAAATAGAAAAAGGAAAGAACAAAAAGACATTCATCTCTTAGTGGAAGTAAAAAAGTTATGTTCGTTACGTAGGCTGGTGAACTTATTGCAAGGCTTGATTTAGATGATCCTTCAGCTGTGAGAAAGACAGAACCTTTCCGTGGAAGCTTCCCCGTCCTGGGGCCTCCAACTGCAATTTCTGGTAAAGTTCATCAAAGATGTGCTGCAAGCTTAAACGCAGCCCGAATGATTCTTGCTGGTTATGAGCATAACATTGATGAAGTGAGTTCTCTTTCAATGTAAAACATAATATTTAGAGATCTGTTTTAAACTGTGCTTTTTCCAGTCTATAATATCATTTGGTAGATCTTACATTATTCTTAAACCTGCCTTATTGATGAGTTTGTTATCTATCTCAGGTAGTGCAAAACTTGCTCAATTGCCTAGATAGTCCTGAACTCCCTTTCCTTCAATGGCAAGAATGCTTGGCTGTTTTGGCAACCCGCCTACCCAAGAATCTCAAAAATGAAGTAAGGAGAGATGGGGTGGTTTTCCCTCTGATTTATTCTCCCAAAAGAGTCTTTACTCATATCTCTTCTTTCAATTTATTTTACAGCTGGAATCAAAGTTTAAGGATTTTGAGTTGATTTCTAGCTCTCAGAATGTTGATTTCCCTGCCAAATTGTTGCGTGGTGTTCTTGAGGTGAGTTCTGTATTCAAACTCCTTAGTTTAGATTTTTTTAAAAAAAAAATTTCAACTTCATAAGAATGTTGGTCTTATGTCTCTGCAGGCCCATCTATTCTCCTGTCCTGATAAAGAAAAAGGAGCCCAAGAAAGGCTTGTTGAACCTTTGATGAGCCTTGTGACGTCTTATGAAGGTGGAAGAGAAAGTCATGCCCGAGTTATTGTTCAATCCCTCTTTGAAGAGTATCTGTCAGTTGAAGAATTATTCAGTGACAACATTCAGGTTATTCAGTTTTATTTTATTTTATTTATTATTTTTATTATAAGGTGGTGTATCACTTCCAATCCTTTGTTTGCCACTTTGGCCATGTAATCAATTATAGTGAACCTAATTATTTTTTGTCAGTTATTTTTTTTTTCTTTCTTTTGATTTTGCTACTCTGTTTTATATATACTTGATCAAATTATAGTAAACAAATTTATTGAGTACTGATCACTGGACTTTGAGCTTGGTATTTAGCTTTGTAGTTTTACTGCATCCTGGTAAATTAGAGACTTGAGGCTGCCCATATGGATTTGAATGTTGTAAATTTGTAAAATTTAATTCTGATGCTTGATTCCTAATATTCTAATATTTCTTTGCTCCAGGCTGATGTGATTGAGCGCCTTCGACTTCAATATAAGAAAGATCTGTTGAAGGTTGTGGAAATTGTGCTCTCTCATCAGGTACTTAAAGTAAAACATGCTCGGTTTGCTTGCCTTTCCCATGTGTCATTCAATTATTTTGTAATAGTACTGTGTGTCATGTGCTTTCAGGGTGTAAAGAATAAAAATAAGTTGATTCTACGACTCATGGAACAACTGGTGTACCCCAACCCTGCTGCATACAGGGAGAAGCTAATTCGGTTTTCTCAACTTAACCATACAAACTATTCTCAGGTTGGCTATTGCACCGATTTAACCAAATTGCTTAAACTAGTAGATTTTAATATGCTGATCTTTCTTTCTTGTTTTTTAAGTTTTCAAATACAATCCTCATATCGTTAGTAAGCAATGGTTATTACTTTTCTTCAGACTAATATGCTTAATTTTTTGAAGAGTCCTAATTCCACTTTAAAATCTACAGTTGGCACTAAAAGCAAGTCAGCTTATGGAGCAAACCAAATTGAGTGAACTTCGTTCTAGCATTGCTAGAAGTCTTTCTGAATTGGAGATGTTTACTGAGGATGGTGAAACCATGGATACTCCAAAGAGGAAAAGTGCCATAAATGAACGAATGGAGGATCTTGTGAGTGCACCTTTGGCAGTTGAAGATGCCCTTGTAGGTCTCTTTGATCATGGTGATCACACCCTTCAGAGGCGAGTTGTCGAGAGTTATGTACGCCGGTTATACCAGGTACTGTGGTTCACCACTTCTGAGTTTCTGCTTACTTTCTTTTCGATAGCCAATTTCATTTAACTTTTTATTCGTCATCAGCCCTACCTTGTAAAGGGGAGTGTCAGGATGCAGTGGCACAGATCTGGTCTAATAGCTTCATGGGAGTTCTCGGAAGAACCTGTTGAGAGGAAACATGAGATTGAAGGTCAATCAGTTGATAAAACATTCCTTCAGAAACACGAGGAGAGGAAATGGGGAGTCATGGTTATAATAAAATCTCTTCAGTTTCTTCCAGCAATTATTAGTGGCGCACTGAAGGAAATGTCTCATAACCTTCATGAAGCAACTCCAAATGGATCTACTGAACCAAGTGGCTTTGGTAATATGATGCATATTGCTTTGGTTGGCATCAACAATCAGATGAGTCTACTTCAGGATAGG
This sequence comes from Rosa rugosa, assembly GCF_958449725.1. Taxonomy (NCBI): domain Eukaryota; kingdom Viridiplantae; phylum Streptophyta; class Magnoliopsida; order Rosales; family Rosaceae; genus Rosa; species Rosa rugosa. The sequence continues at coordinate 3,150,866 of NC_084823.1, read as the reverse complement.
TACTATACCTGTCCATTTTATTAGCCTTGATGTTTGCAACTAAAAGTTAATCATGCAATGAATCTTGGGAGTGTGTTTACATGTAATAGTATATACTTTATCTGCGATCCTTAGGTTCTATCTTGATTGATTCATAACATAGTAAGTCCAATTTTGACTTGGATTGGTATAGGTGGACGGATATTATTAATTTCTTTTTCTATCTGCAAAGACATGCCAAACAGAACCCATAGTTAAAAACCTTCTTGACCAGCATTGTCTTTTGATGCTTGCCAGTGGTGACGAGGATCAGGCTCAAGAAAGAATTAAGAAGTTAGCCAAAATACTTAAAGAGCAAGGAGTAGCCTCCAGTCTACACAGTGCAGGTGTCACAGTAATTAGTTGTATCATACAAAGGGATGAAGGGCGGGCCCCTATGAGGCACTCCTTCCACTGGTCATCAGAGAAGCTCTATTATGAAGAAGAACCCCTATTGCGTCACCTAGAACCTCCTCTATCTATTTACCTTGAATTGGTTAGTAATTTCCTGGCTTTATCCCCAGCTTTTATATTAATAGTGAGAAAATGTTTCCACTTAACCCTTGATATGAAGTAACTGAATAATCTCTTCTGATCCAGGACAAGCTTAAAGGCTATGAGAATATACAGTATACCCCATCTCGTGACCGTCAATGGCACTTGTACACCGTTGTAGACAAGCCACTACCAATCCAAAGGATGTTCCTCAGAACACTTGTCAGGCAGCCCACAACAAATGAAGGGTTCTCTGGATTTCAACGGCTAGACATTGCAACAGCTAGTAACCAATTTTCTTTATCATTTACTTCGAGGAGCATCTTGAGGTCCTTATCAACAGCAATGGAAGAGTTGGAACTGAATTCGCACAATGCCACTGTCAAATCTGACCACACCCATATGTATCTTTATATCTTACGTGAGCAACAAATTAATGATCTGCTGCCTTACCACAAGTAATTATTTCTTTTTCCTATCCAATTTATTTTCATCCGAGATAAGACAGCAAACTTTCTAGAATTTCTTATGGGGGTTATTTTGCAGGAGAGTTGATTTAGATGCTCAACAAGAAGAAACTGTTGTGGAGGCCATCTTGGAAGAACTTGCACGTGAAATCCACACATCAGTTGGTGTAAGGATGCATAGGTTGGGTGTTTGTGAGTGGGAAGTGAAGCTGTGGATGGCATCCTCTGGAGAGGCAAACGTTGCTTGGAGGGTTGTCGTGACAAATGTGACTGGTCATACCTGCACTGTACATGTATGTTTATATATATCGCATACATTTTGTTGAAGAATATGCTTAAATTTTAAAGTTAAAAATTCTTTGGTTGGTTTGCAGAGAGATGGCCCTTATTAGTATCAATGATTCAGATCATAGGTTAAACATAGGTTTTGCTAAAAGATGAATCTTATCAATGTGTTGTCTGATAAGAATTTTCTAATAACAGACCGCTCTTTTGCTATATATTCACAGCACATTTATATTATTTGTTTTTCCTTTAAAAAAAAAAAAATACATGAAATAGTCTACTGATATACGATTCTTTCATCGTTAAATAAAGATCATATTTCAAGTAAAAACGTTTGCAATGTCAGTATTAAAGTGAATTTATTTAATGATTTATTGTCTATATTGTGAATATGGATTATGAATCATGATTGTACGTTTGGTTAACATGATATTCAGATATATCGGGAACTAGAAGATACCAGCAAACAGGGAGCGGTATACCATTCAGTCTCTGTACAGGGTCCCCTGCATGGTGTACCAGTGAATGCGCACTATCAGCCTTTGGGAATTATAGACCGAAAACGTCTGTTGGCCAGGAGAACCAACACCACTTACTGCTATGATTTTCCTCTGGTGAGATATCGGATAAATTTTTTTTTCTTTTTCAATAAATAATTTTATGTTCTCCACAATTTACAGATATGGTAAAAAGTAAAAACTAACTTGAGTTGATATGTTTTTCATAGGCATTTGAGACGGCCTTGGACCAGTCATGGGCATCCCAGTCACCAGGTGTTGACAAACCGAAGGGTAAAATTCTCAAGGTCACAGAGCTCAAATTCGCTGACCAAAAAGGCAGCTGGGGTACTCCTCTCAATACCGTAGAGCGTCCACCTGGACTCAATGATGTTGGTATGATAGCCTGGTTTATGGAGATGTCTACCCCTGAGTTCCCTTCTGGAAGGAGGATATTTGTTGTTGCAAATGATGTCACCTACAAAGCTGGATCTTTTGGCCCAAGGGAGGATGCATTCTTCTTTGCAGTAACTGAGCTTGCTTGTGCTGAGAAATTGCCTCTAATATACTTGGCAGCAAACTCAGGTGCCCGTATTGGGGTTGCTGAAGAAGTCAAATCCTGTTTTAAAGTGGGCTGGTCTGATGAATCAAGCCCCGAACGTGGTTTTCAATATGTGTATTTAACCTCTGAGGATTATGCTCGGATTGGATCATCTGTGATAGCGCATGAATTAAACCTAGCAAATGGCGAAACCAGATGGGTGATAGATACCATTGTTGGAAAGGAGGACGGCTTGGGGGTTGAGAGCTTGACTGGAAGTGGGGCAATTGCTGGTGCATATTCGAGGGCATATATGGAAACCTTTACCTTAACATATGTGACGGGCAGAACTGTAGGGATAGGTGCTTATCTTGCAAGACTTGGGATGCGGTGCATCCAGAGGCTTGATCAGCCCATCATTTTAACTGGTTTCTCTGCATTAAACAAACTACTTGGCCGGGAGGTTTACAGCTCCCATATGCAGCTTGGAGGACCTAAAATTATGGGAACTAATGGGGTTGTACATCTAACGGTAGCTGATGATCTTGAAGGAATATCTGCTATTCTAAAGTGGCTGAGCTATGTTCCTCCCCATGTTGGTGGTCCACTCCCCATTTCAATTCCCTTGGATCCTCCAGAAAGGCGTGTGGAGTACTGCCCCGAGAATTCATGTGATCCTCGTGCTGCGATTTCGGGTGCTCTGAATGGTAATGGGAACTGGATGGGGGGTATATTTGACAAAGACAGCTTTGTTGAGACGCTAGAAGGCTGGGCAAGGACGGTTGTTACTGGAAGGGCGAAGCTTGGAGGAATCCCTGTGGGAATTGTTGCTGTTGAGACACAGACGGTGATGCAAATTATTCCTGCTGATCCAGGCCAGCTTGATTCCCATGAGAGGGTTGTTCCTCAGGCTGGACAAGTATGGTTTCCTGATTCTGCAACTAAGACTGCCCAAGCATTATTAGATTTCAACAGAGAAGGACTCCCACTTTTCATTCTTGCCAACTGGAGAGGCTTTTCTGGTGGGCAGAGAGACCTTTTCGAAGGGATCCTTCAGGCTGGATCAACCATTGTGGAGAACCTAAGGACTTACAAACAGCCCATTTTTGTATTCATCCCAATGATGGGTGAGCTCCGCGGTGGAGCATGGGTGGTCGTTGATAGCCGGATAAATCCGGACCATATTGAAATGTATGCTGATCGAACGGCTAGAGGAAATGTGCTTGAGCCAGAGGGGATGATCGAGATCAAGTTTAGGAACAAGGAATTGCTGGAGTGCATGGGTAGGCTTGACCAACAGCTGATCCAACTAAAGACTAGGCTTCAGGAAGCCAGAAGCTGTCGGGTGAATGAGAACGTTGAATCCCTACAGTTTCAGATACGATCCCGAGAAAAACAGCTTTTGCCCGTCTACACTCAGATAGCTACCAAATTTGCAGAACTTCATGATACGTCTCTGAGGATGGCTGCAAAAGGGGTAATCAGAGGAGTTTTGGAGTGGGCCAGCTCTCGATCTTTCTTCTACAAGAGATTGTGTCGGAGAATTGCCGATGACTCACTCATCAAGATAGTGAGAGATGCTGCTGGTGAACAGCTGTCACATAGATCTGCAATGGATTTGATCAAGGGCTGGTTTTTGAGTTCTGATATTTCAAGAGGCAGGGAAAATGCGTGGGAGGATGATGAAACTTTCTTTAGATGGAAGGATGATCAAACTAATTATGAGGGTAAACTAAAAGAATTGCGGGTCCAGAAGGTATTGCTTCAATTGGCAACCATTGGCAACTCAGCATCTGATTTGCAAGCCCTACCTCAAGGTCTTGCTGCCCTTCTAAGCAAGGTAAATCATCATGTTTATTCTTTTTTACAAATATCATCACATGTATCTGTAGCCACCTGGAGCTAATGATCAAAATATAATGCAGGTTGAGCCATCAAGCAGATCATTGTTGGTTGAGGAACTCCGGAAGGTGCTTGGTTGATGGCATGCGTGACCAGAGTCCTGCAAATTGTTGTGCTGTATGTGCCTGAATCATAGATAGCTGCATTTCAATTAGTTGCTGTAAGAAAACAATGGCTGCTTGCATATCAGACGCATCAATGATCTAGTTGGCTGTTAGAGAAAGCTTCATTGTATATTAAGGCAGAGGGTTTTAGGGAGTAGTCTCTCTCCAAATTGTAAATTTTGTTTGTCACAACCACAAGTAAAATATAAGGGGAATAGATAGCTTAAAGAAGAAAACAACCAGCATTTGCAGGTTCTGTTTCATTATTTTCCTACATGGCTGATTAATGCTTGAAAATAAAGTTATGATATAGTTTGTAATATCCTGTAAGAATTGTTCATTATTCCCGTTTATAATTATTAATTCATGTTGCCTCGTTCGTTTTTCTCTGTCTTAAGCATACTGAACTGTTTGAATAGATCACTCGAACTCTAAGAATCATGTTATCATTTCTTTGTAGTGTTCCCGGTATCCTAGCGGTCAAGCCAATATTATTACTCTTAAGTCTTAAGAAACCAATGGTATTCCCAATAATAATAAAACCATTTCCGATGAAAAAGTCGTCGGGAAATGTTTAATGCCCGAATAGATCATCGGCAATAGTATTCCCAATATGTAATGACATTCTTGCCGACGAACAACCGTCGGCAAATGTGTTCTCTAGTATATAATAGCACCTCTCCCGGTGTATCCGTCGTCGCCAAACGTCTTTCCAGCAAACGAAATGTCATCACTCGTCGGAAATGGTATTCACAGAATCACAGTACATAATAAAATTTCTCAAATTAGTCGTTAGCAAAGATGTTCTCAGTATATTATTACATTTTTGCCGATGTAGAAAGCGTCACCGATGTGTATATCCATGAGAGTATCAGGAGAAGGAGATGATTCAACTCAACTTTTAAGGGACACAAAGCTTAATGAAACTACTAGAATTGCCATCTATCATGCTTCTTTATTTCCATAGGCAAGAATGACTTGGCCAAAAATTAAGTTGAAAAAGAAAATAATACTGTAACTTAAGACTATTTTAACAGTGTAGAAATCCAGTTCAGTTGCTCATTTCTTCATCTTGTGCTTCATCTTCATCTTCGCCTTCTCCTTTTCTTTTCGTTTCAACTCTTCGCGTTTCTTCTTCTCTTTCTCTTGCTTCTTTTTCATCTCTTGTTCCAGCCTCTTCTTCTCCTTCTCTTTCTCCTGTTCTATTCTTTTCCTCTTCTCCTTCTCCTTGGCTTTCCTTACCTTTTCCCTCTCCTTGAGTTCCTGCTTTGTCAGTTCTTTTCCTATTTTGAAACACATTTTGCTTTACTTTTCTGAAGAATGAATGAATATATATATCATGCCTTTGTTTTGTACTATCTGGGTTGAATTTAAGTGGCAGCCGTCTCTTTTGTTTTTCTTGCCATACAATGCTTTTCTTGTCATCTATACATTGCCGTCCAAAGAACATTTGGTGGGGGCATTTCCATATTGCATTAAGCCACCACAAGGCCATTTTTCTGAGATCTCATACCCTACCATGTCACTAAAAGTGTGAAAACTACTGTATTTAGAGATAAACCCCGGAATAAAACAAAAGAGAATTCATGACATTGTAATTCCATCAAAAATTTCTTATGAACTTTATTGTTCATGATAAAGAATCGTCTATCCCTTAATATCTAAGTATCTAACATAGTACAAAACTTTCTACAGATCAATACATTTTCTAGCTCTTCTATTTACCAATGCAGAACTTGCCAAAAATATTGGTCAAAACCTCCTCCGAAATGTCTTCTCCACTTATTTGGCCAAGGGCCATTGCAGCTTCCCTCAAATCAATCGTCCAGAAGTCAAAAGGAATTTCCTCCTCTATAGAGGATTTCAACCTTGCAAGAGCCTCTTTGGTTCGGACAAGCTGCTCGCATTGTCTCTGATGAGTCATCAAAATTTAATACAACAATCAGAATCTTAGTTACCAGCAAATGCTTTCAAGTTTGGTGCGTAAGAAACGGTACAGAACACAGACACCATAATATATAAATTTAACGAATTCCTAACCTGGTTCACAGTCCACCTTCGACTCCCTGCAGGAAATTTGTTGAGACCAACAATATCTAATATTGCCTTCTCCAAATCTTGGATTCCTTGACCAGTGATGGCAGATGTCAAGACACGCTTATTGAAAGAACCGACATTTTTTTGAACCCGCTCCAAGCAATCAGATGCAACACAATCTATTTTGTTAATTACAAGGATCATTGGGGTTGAAGATCCAGTCGATTTCTGTGAACCACAACAGAAGAGAATTGTACATTCTGAGTAACAGTTTGCATAATCAAAGACAAGGATCAACAAATGCAGATACAGGCATATTCATATGACAAGAGGAATGAGAGAGAACCTTGTTAGATTGGATTCTGTCAAGAAGTTCAGAGTCTTCTGGACTCCAGCCATCAAGAGCACTTATTGCCATAATAATGACATCAGCACCCATAGCAACTGCTTCAGACCTCTCCACCCCTGTGATATAAAGGAGATTAAGGAATTTAGATATGCAATAGCAATACCCACAGTGCCATAATAAAAGAAGCATACACAAAACCGGATATCATTGGCTGTCAGCAATAGATATCAAATTAGCAGCATTACACTTGTCAACTGATCGGTAATTACATCACGAAAACTCGGAATAAATGCAATTGTGGATCGAACTGAACAATCAAACTTAGGTGCTATCCTAGTTTGCACTATAAAATTGAAACTCAAAAATTTTCTTGGGGACCTTCTAAGCAGCAAAGACAAAACACCCAACATGGATTACAGTGAAGTATCTCACTCTTCATAGGATGCCCAATAGCCTACCAGTTTAAATTGGTCTATAATGAAAACAACCGGAATCTTATGTTACTAAAATAGAAGTCCAGTAGAGCCAAACTTGGCTTCTTGTTCTTTTTTGAAAAAAAAAAAAATTAACTATGTTGGTTTCATGTTCCATCATGTATGACATCAACATGAGGATATCAAGCCTGATATTGAGCAAAGAGAGAGAGTTTACCAATTTTCTCCACTATGTCAGCGGTTTCCCTGATGCCTGCTGTATCAAGAAGGGTTACAGGAATACCACTAACTGTAATACTGGCTTCAACCACATCCCGAGTGGTCCCAGCAACTTCTGTAACTATAGCTCTCTCAGTCTGCACGCTAAAATAAAGAAGCAGCATTCAATAACATCTCATGCTTCCAGAAATTGCTAAACAGATAAAAAGAACAATCAAAGAGGAAACACCACATTAGTAAAACACCCATGGTCTTTCACTATAAATTTCCTTCCTCTTGCAATATAATTGTTTCTTCTAACATTATCACACACCCACAATAAAAGCCAACAAAGTTAATATAGAAAGTCTGAAGACTCAAAAATAATAGCATCCACTCAGGTTTAGCCCGTTAGCTAAACGGAGTGCTTATTCATTGACAAATCTAGCCTCACATGATTTATACCAACTGTTTCACTGCTTATGTGATTCAATATTTATAGAGGTATCTGTAAAACCCAAATCTTCCATTTAGCTTGCATGTTTTTGGACATAATTAGGTGGAGATAACTTCAGTAGTTTACATATCACATTCTTCAAAGAGGCTTCACATTCTACAAAACCATTTATGCAGAGTCTTTCCAAGAATTAAGATTTATGAGATTTCAAAATATTCAATGTGTGATAGTGATACTCACATATATCTACAAATATAAGCAAGCATGTGAAATTATGGCAATCACACACAATAACAGGAAAAAAAATATATTATATATAAACCGCCACCACATACTTTGCTCCATGCATTGAGGAGGCTTGATTTCCCAACATTTGGACGGCCCAGAATTGCTATCTGCAATATATTCAAAAGAGCACCACAAATCAGAAGCATTTCAGAATTGCAGATAATGGAAACATACAAGGTATCTACATTCAAAACGTTAAAGATATAAAAGGGTACAGCAACTACGTAGCCAGACTACCATAAAACACAATGAGCAGTCCCCCTCAAGAAATAAAGTAGAGTTTAATAAAAAAAGAGAACTATATCTTGGGAACTAATAACTAAGGCACCACATAGACTTCTTTTCAAGAAAACTGAAAACCCCATCATTTACTTACCATAACTAAACAAACTTATCACTATCATATCGACGTCCTAAACTTTAGCTAAAGTATTCAAAATTGTGCACATAAGGGCATGCATAGAATAATGACTTGCTTTAAACCAGATATACAAACAACATAACTGTTCATATGACGTATGAATATAGCCGTAGTACAAAAGTATGAAAAAAAAAGGTCAGAAATTGTACCTGTAATCCAGATTGCAGAAGTTGGTCATAATTGGCCGTCTCTAGAGCACTCTCAACATCTTGTGACATGGAATGTATTTTATTTACAACTTCATTGATATCAAGCGGTGGCATCTCATCATCAAAATCTAACCGGGCTTCAATTTCAGTAAGCAACTCAATGCACTGAAATCTTACAGATTTTACCATGGAAGAAAAGCCACCCTGCCAATATAGAAAAGTTTACAATGTTGGTTTATCATTTTCTCAAACAAAGGGGTTGGATAATTGCAGGAAAAAACAGAGACATGCCTGAATCGCGGCCAGTGCTGCATCTGCTGCAGCCACAGACTTGGCCGAAATGAGTTTGTCAACATTTTCAGCTTGGGTCAGGTCCAAGCGGCCATTGAGAAAAGCACGCAAAGTAAACTCACCTGATAGGAACAATAAAAAATGTCGTGTTACATGTGATAAGTAACTCTTTTGTATTTACTTAAAATCTTATCACAAAAGTGGCACATTTCGAAGCTAAAAGTTCCATTTCATTTCAGCTAAGCTAAATGTGTGAGTAATAAATGAAGTCACCTGGTTCCGCAAGCCTTGCTCCAGCTTCTAAACAAGCTCTGAGAACCCGGTTCAGACACACTTGAGTCCCATGGCATTGAAGCTCCACCACATCTTCACGTGTATATGATCTCGGGGCCAACATTGGCACAGCTAAAACCTACCCCATTAATCCAGATATAACCCACATCACATATCAATCCTATAACCAATACTCATTCACTAAAAGTAATAGACTTTAAACCCTAAATTCTAAACCTTAAAAGTAAGAGACTTTAAACCCTAAACCCTAAAGCTAGAGACTTTGAAGTACCTCGTCGACGACATTGCCGTTGGGGTCCAAAACGACGCCGTATTCGATCACATGACTAGTGGGTCGCCACGGCTCAGCACCAGAGCTCTTGCTCTTTCTCTTTTTCTTGCTCGGACGGAACACGCGGCCGACGACGGCCACCGCGGACGGACCGGACAGCCGCACGATCCCAACCGCGCCGGGTGGGCCCCCAACTGACGTCACAATGGCGGCGATTGTGCTCGCGCTCTCCGGCTGCGGCTGGGACCCAGTCACTACTGCTGCTCGCTCGTCTTTGCCGAGAAGCAGCAGCGTCTGGGTTTTGTAGTCGGAGTCTGCGAGTGGGGAAGAGGCGGTGAAGGAGCAGTGGCAGGAGTGTAAATAGGGAGGGAAGCGAGGGCGCAGTTTGAGGAGGGGTTTGAAAGAAGCGGAAGAAGGTATGGAGGAGAGTGGATAAGGGGGTTTAAGTTTAGGCCTTCTGTATAGAAAATGGCGAAAGCGGAGAGGTGAGAGAAGAGAGGCCATTGATGTTTTTGATTTTCTGTCACCGCCGAGAAGAGTTATGTATCTTTGTTTATCAGTAAACTCTGGTCTGGGCCTGAGAAGTGTACAAAGGCTTAAACCCATGAGCTATGGGTAGCATTTGGGTTGGGTTGGGTTGGGTTGGGTCGGTTTCGGATATTGTCATATTAATCCCAGAACCCAATACTGATTTTCTCGGGTATACGTATCATACCCACCCGCTTACACATAATAATGGCCAGGATAAGGTTTCGTGGAGGAGCCACAGTGACACATAGGATAGACCAACTATATTTGAACTTATCGCTCACTTAAAAGCGAGCCTATAACCTATGGAAAAAACATAGCGAATAGACAAGCCAAACTACACTCGTTAGGTTCCTGATACAAGGAAATTTATTGTAATTAGAAAAAAAACTAGAAACATAGGTTTGGCCCAAGAGCCTAAACCCTAGCCCACAGACTTGCATAGATCTAGTAACACCTAGAATATCATTAAGTAATGTTTAATAGCCGATTTGCTGCATTCGATTTTATCATAATGCCAATTTGGTTTAATAGTAAATCCAAGGATAGCAATTTAGCTAATTTTGAAATCTAAGATAGCAAATTGGCTAAATAAAATATAGGGTAGGAAATTGACATTAAAATGAAACACAGGGTAACAAATTAAAAATTATGTCTTAAATAATACCTTTTGTTTTTTTTTTTTTTGGGTGAAGCAGGGTGATGGAAGAACCCCTGACACCCCAAAGAAAAAGTTTAAATGTCGCCTGAGAGCATTAGCTAAATTATAGGGATTTTGAAAAGTGGAAATCGATCTCACAAGTATGTTGAACACTCTTTTTGGCAATGATATCTGCAACCACATTACCCTCTCTTTATATTGCTTAAGGAGCAGAATATCAAATAAACTCATCACCCTCTTAATAGTTCCCAGAAGATGTAAATCTACAATCTCAATATTCAAAAGTGTCACCAAATTTGCAAAATCTGAATCAATTTCTAATTTGCTAATATACAAAGTTACAACAAGTTGTAGTCTATCAAGCTTCAGCTGGAAGCACCTCACTTGTCCCAATGTTCACCTTGAAACCACTGATCCGCTCACCATTAGTATCCCTTATTACTCTCCCAGTATCAATTAGTCCATAATCGAAGAACCATCCTCCTACTACAAATAGATTCACACAACCCAGCCCCTGATATCGCCACTGACGCCACAGCCACCACCAAAGGAAGAAAACCCACAACACCAAAAGAAGCTAGCCACGATAGTAACTATGACAGAAAAACAAGAGCACAAGCAAATCAGAAGCCTGTCTGGCTGCCCTCGACACACACTAGCAAGTAGCAAGGCATGGTGCCATCACTACTAGCGCCTGAGAGCCGTCAGACAAGTAGCCAACTTCGTTTTGTGTTTCCTAACCTAAATGAGGTTTCTGTTTTTCCAATAAAAAGTTGTTTCTTGGATGGTCATTAAATTGCTGTAATCTTCACTATTAATGAAATTTCTAATGTCTTTCACTACGAATAAAATAAAAAATATAAAGAGTACTAAGGATTAATAATGCCAATGCAGGTTAAGCAGTAAACCTCAAAATGAAAAGTTTATGCAAGCTTGGAATGAGATGTTTCAAGCTGAATGTTGATGGTAAAAATTTGACTATTTTTTATGTGAGAGTTATGGATAGTGAGATGTCAGAAATAGGAGAGTGAAATTCACTATTTCTTTTACAATTTACACTCTATGTTTCTTTTTTTTTAATATATTAATTTTTGTCTTTTTGTAGTGTAGATGGTAAAAATGTGATATTGAGATACTAAAAAAAAAAAACATAGAGTTTGAATTGTAAAATAAGGAGTGTGAATTTCAATTCCTTACAAAGATGTCAAAGTGGGATGTAATTCAAAGCGCAAAGTTCACGGCCGCGGGACATGGTACGTTGATTTTGGTATAAGGGTCGGCAAGGTCAATTATTCTTTTGTCAACTGTAGTAGGAGGCAGCGGGTGATTTGACGTGTTAGATTGGGCTATAGGGCTAGACTAATGCATAAGAATATTCTCTAGTAGGCTTTATTGTAAGTGATTTTGTTGGAATGGGCGGTGGTTGATGATTCATGGCCACCCAATGTTTGTGCATTGGAGCTATGGCCGTCACCCGAAGGTTGTAATCGGCGATCTTGGAGAGGATTATTGGTCGTGGAAAATATTGTAATTATGTTTGTAACGGTTTTTGTTTTTTATTTTTCATTTGGTTAGATAAGTGTCCCTACTCTATTGAGTTAGGGTTTAAGAGTCTTGGTTATTATGCGGTGTGTCATTATTTTGGCGCTATTTCAAGGAACTACATGCTCTAATTTTAGTGTTCTTTAGATATCAACGTTATGGTGAATTATCCTTACATGTGGTTTGATGGTATCCGGACACGATGCGGGATGGTGGTGAAGTGTTTTGTCTCAATTAATGTTGGTGGTAAGGTCGCATAGTGTACTTCGGATTAATTAACTTCCATTGTAGCTCGCGTGTATGGTCGTAAAATTTAGTTAGGATTAGAGATTTTTCAAATATTATGATGTTATTAATAATGACAGACTTATAACTATATATGAATATTATAGAAATGTGTGTCGTAGTGTTGAAGCTATAACTAGTCATTCTAACATTTTGTAATCTTCTTGTTTAAAAAAATAACTCTTTATTTTGAAGAAAAAAAAGTAAAGATAATGACCCACCCAAAAGGTAATGAAAGAACACCACTACTCAGTTTAAATAAGTGCATCTATTCTTTTCTTTTTTGTTTTATACGGCAAATGATGCCACTTATATTTATAAATGATCAAAATTACACAGAACTACCTGCATAGTAAGAATATCATCATCATCATAATTAGTTATTAGCATGGGACCATGGGTAATGTTTGTTTTGGGTACCACCTCAAACTTATTGAATGTAGCATAGAATTTGATCGGGTGGAAAGTTGGATCGATGATAATGTGAACACGTCACATTAGTCGTCAGGTGGCTTTTACGTGATGTTGAACAAAGTTGATCTGCTCCAAATTTGGAGTAATGGTGGGTGAACAAATTATAATCAACTGAAGGGATCGATTTATAAGATTTTATTCTATATAATGATGTATAATTGGAAGAAAGAATATAGACATAACATATAATACGTACGTAGGTTCAACATAGCAAATGCTGTGATGTAACCAATTGAAGGAGATTTTTTTTTTTTTTTTTGGAAGTAGAAGGAGAATTTTATAACAGTAGAATAAATCTGCAACTTCGTATATTTAGTTTAAAGACTTGATTCATAATAATTTATATCGATCAAGATGACAACGTAAACTTACAATTACTTTATTTATCGCGACTACAATTCTTATCGACACTTAACTGATTGTTTTCAACTTTTCATGCAGCGGTCTTTTAATTCTGTTGGGAACATTTCAAATGTAGTATTTATATTGTTGTAGAGCTTTCAAGATATTTTTTATACAATACATTAATTACACATTCATATTTACATATTAATAATATTTCTAAAATTGAATTGTGATGGTTGAGTTGCTTATATAGGAAGAGCTGCAATCGGGTTAGTGATTAGAGATCAAGTTTGGTTTTATTCTTATTAATTGTTTTAGTCTTATGAGTTTGCTTCTGTTCTTCAAATAGAGGTTGCTAATTGGCCTTCGTTTTGGTTTTTAGTGTGTAAAGAGGCTTCAGTTACAAAATCTTCTAAATGGATCAGGTGATTAAATATCAAGAATTTAAATTCATCTATTATTCAAAATATAATGCGCATGAAGCTTTTGAGGACATCGTATGATCTCGAAAAAAAAAAAATCATTCAAAATATAACATATTTTGGTCTAGTGGCATAGTCTCCCATTCGTAAGACTAGTTGTAGCATCTGAGTTGTTTATTTGATAAAAAAAATATAACATATTTAAGTTCCAACTTCAACATTTTTGTCCATGATCATATTCATAATTAACAAGGCAAATATGATTTTCGACCAAGTTGATTTACTTCTCAAAGTGTTATTCTCATTCTCGATTTTTTTTATTTTTTTGTTTTTTGTTGACATTGGAAGGGAATCGAACTCCAACCCCTTATTCTACCTGATCCAATTCTCAAACTCTCCCTCACCACTGTGCTAACTCAAAGAGCACTCCAGACTCTTCTTTAATTTGTAATGTATTGTATTGTATAGAAAAGAAAATCAAACTGACCGAACTTGGGGTGACTAGACAAAACAAATTAGAAACGTGTGGGAAGACTAACATAGTCAAGAAAGGAATTAAACCATCACATTTCCATTCAAGGATTATTACATTATCTCTAAATTCTTGAAACTACTTGCCACCCACAGTTTTGTTTCTATTTTAATCTCAAACCAAAAAATTAATCAAGTCTCAAATTTGATTCAGTCTTTTCTACTTCGCGTACTACTTAGTCCTATCAATAAAATTTGTCGTATTTCTCTTAAAAAAAATAGTTTGATTCAGTCTTTCATTCAATCATACGAATTTTCTTCATCATCGGAAAGAATATTATAATTCGGGGAATTGAAATCAAGAATTTCCACATCCGTCGGAATTCGGGAGCTTGACTCTTGAAATTCAAACAAACCATGCTTTACTGGTTATATTAATGCTTGTTACGTCAAAATCAATTTAAATAATCATAATATATCATTGATTTGATTGGTATCTCTTGGTAGTTGGCACGTACTACGAGCATCTTCACCAACCCGTAATTAAGTAAGAGGGCACTGCGTACTAGTAAATTAAGTATTCACAAAAGTTAAGATCCATAGTGTTTTTTGGATCTCGAGATCCATAGTATTCACAAAAGCAGAGATGTTCCCCTGATCAGCAACTGACCAGGGATTTTATGATCAATCACCGTCCGATTGAAATCGGACGGTTGACAACTCTCTAATTTTTTAAAAGATAAAAGCTGTCAACCGTCCGATTTCAATCGGACGGTGATTGACCATGAAATCCCTGGTCAGCAGCTGACCAGGGGAACATGACTCTTCACAAAAGTTTGATTGGTATCTCGTGATTTTTGAAGATAGATATTCGATAGTGTTTGTTAGATCCATATATGCTTTTCCTTGGTCAGTTGGCTGGCTTGGTTTGAATATTTTGAATCAAAGTGGCATTAATCATTACGAAACGACGGAAAATTATTGACCTTACCGGACACGGGGGTCTCCTAGCTCACTCGATCAGTTTTGTGTGTGAACTGGTTCTGGGGCTGCTAGCTGCATATATATATGTGATAGTGAGACACGATCGATGTAAATGAGTGAGCTCGAGAGTCAAATTTGCATCACTCACATTGTCTGAACTCTTGACTAGTTAACATGGACTTCCAATATTGTTTACAAGCAGATCGAACAACATCGAGCTACTGTCTACCAACCATTTGTTTGTCTTTTCAAGTTTTCACACACATTCCCTTGATCCAAAAACCCAACTATAGTCTTGCATGAAAACCCTGAAATATATATAGTACTGCCGTACTGGAAATAGGTACCGACTTCTTAAAGATAAAAGAAATTTGGTTGTCGTGGAACGGCCTGCGGACCACAAAGATTTCTATGGAAACGAGTACCACATTTTATGAAGGTAAAAGAAATAATCGGTTGTCTTGGAACGGCCATTGCTTACTTGGAACGGTCATTGCTTACTACAGAGATTTCTAAGAGCAAGTTCATCCGTTAGGTCACTGTCATATGCATGTCACTAGGTGACAGGGTCTGATCCAGTGTTTATTGTTTTTTTACATTTATTTCCACTCATTGGATCTGGATCAGTTTCTAAACTGACCTGGGTTAGTTTTCTTACCTACAAACTGACCTAGAGTCACCCAAGTCAGTTTAGGAACTAACCCAGTTGTGACCTAGATCCAACAGTTGGAAACAAACATAAAAAACAGTGAACAATGTTTGACTCAATAACCCAGTGACTGAGTGATTTGATCCAATGACCTAACAGGTAAACTTGCTCTAAGAGAAATTTGGTAAGTGTAGGAAAAGTCTCAAGGTGAGTGGGCATCTTTGCATTTCCTGTAGGGAAGAAAGACCAAGACCATGGTAACAAAAAGACACCTCTATAAAGATCCAACAAATGGAATAGCGGTGTGACCGATACTTTTCATTAGGCCTGGGCACGGTCCCAGCCCGGTACATAATTTGTGAGGCCCGGGACAGAGCCCGAATTGTTCGGGTCGGGCTCAAATTTCGTTTTCAAGTTTTAGGGACCGGGAAGGCCCGGACAGGAAAAAAAAAAAAAAAAAAAAAAAAAAAAGGGACCGGTCCTCGGGTTTTTTCGGGCCGATCACCATTTTTGGGATATTTTGACAGATCTGAGAATATCAGTGCTATGCAAATCCCTGCATTTTGCAAACTTGACTAGAAGAAGAAGGATATGAGAAATAAGCATAGTAAGAAGATAAGAAATAAACCAAGCAACAAAGCTTAGCCATCTGAAAAAGTGAAAATCAATCCCTCATTCCAGACCCATTGTCCCAAAACATCAATCAAAGACTATCCCGTCCCAAACACAAACAATTTTAATATCCAACCCAAAATCCTATCCTCCTTGACACCTCTTCCCCTCTGTAAATTGCACCTCTGACTCAGACTGGAGCTTCGGGTTCCATTGTTTGCCAAATTGATGAACTAGGAATTAGGATTGGGGTTTCAAAATGGGTTTTGAAGAACTGATGAAGGCTTGCTTTAGGAATAGAGGTTGGGAATCCCAAATATGAAATCTAGAAATATAGAATCTCAACTGATGAACCCGGTTCTTGTTCGAAGAGAGTGAGAGAGAATAGAGAAATCATTGTTGGGTTTCAAGTTAGTAAAGAAGGGGATTGAGGGCAGAAATGGTGAAGGGAATTCAAATAATGAAATCTGGAAATCGGTTCTAGGGTTTTTCCTCTTCGAAGAACACAGAGAAAGGCAGAATCGGGTGGGTAGAAAATAGAAAAGGAGAAAAGGTCGGGCATGGGTTAACTTAACCTCCTTCAACCTCTGGGGTGGCCGACTTCAACCTCCTTCCCATCTACAACTTCTGTAATTGGACAATCAAACTTCTCAAAATGATGGAGCTTCGGTTTCCATTTTGGATTCTGAGTTTTCAGCTTGGGGTTTAGGATGAAGGGGTTTAGAATTGAGAATTTAGAAGGCTGGGTTCTTCTTTCTCTTCGAATTGGGAAATTTGGAATTAAGGAATTGGGTTCTTGTTCGAAGAACAGAGGCTGGAGACTAAGAAAAAAGACTCAGGGAAAAAAAATTGAAAAAACTGAAAGGGATCGGGGAAATGGGGAATAAATGAATCCTGGAAATAGACAACTCTATGACTATATCGGGCTTTTCGGGCTTTAAAATATGTAGATTACAGGGCCGGGACCGGCCCATAAATTTCTAAACGGTCCGGGCCTAGTATTTTTGTGCAATTTTTATTTCAAAGCCCGGCCCGGACCCGGCAGTCGGGATCGGTCCGATCCGGGTTTTCAGGTTTTTGGGCTAAAATACCCAAGCCTACTTTTCATAGTTTGTGTTGGTTTCCTCGATCGTCGTCTAGTGTTATTGCAATATATATGGTCTTCTGAGGAACAAAGAAAGACGTGCATGGACGTGATTGACATTATTGAATTGATATATACAGGGTCGGTCATGACTTTTTAGAGGCCTGAGGCAAATATTCATATGAAATTTTTTTTCTAAAATAAATTAAATTCAAAAACACTAGTAGCGATGAAAAAAAAAAAAAACAAAACCAAAAACAAAAAATCTATATTGTACTCTTAAATAGTTAAATTAGAAATGCCATTAGTAGTCATAAAAAAAAACGAAACGTGTTTAATACTAGAAGAAACCAAGGACGAAAAAAAGGGAATATAAAATGAAACTTCCTGGCATTGCAGTTAGAAGTCCACATTATAGACTTACCACTATGCTAAAGTAGCATCATGGCATAGTTATGGCAAAAAATATATATAAACATTCGTTGGACTACAAATATATACAAAGAAAAAATTGTCGGAGGCCGGCCGGAGACTGGTGGCCTGAGGCAGTCCTCAAGGCCGGCCATGGATATATATATATATATATATATATATATATATATATATATATATATTGCTTGAGAATTGGCTTGGCTTCAATCGCTTGGCTAATTGTGAATTGGCTTTAATCGCTTGGCTAATTCTGAGGATACAATTCTACAGCTGCGTACTTTGACTCTACAACCCAAAGTTTAGTCAGTTTACTCAACGTACAGTTAGTGACCTTAGGACTTCTCGGCATATATTTTTTCCTTGGCCAAGATCGGAGGACTCAAAACCAAGTATTGTTGTCCAATCCTCAAGACATATTTCTCCAATTAATCAAGTGTTGGTAGAAATTCTGAGTTCAATTGAGTTGTATTAAATATTCTGAAGAATTTTCTAATAATTAAGTCGACTCTATTTCATAATGAAAAAAAAAATCTAATGACATATAACAAGAATAAGAAATTAGTAGCATAATTCTAATTAATGAAGCACATCATCAGGAACCTGCTAGGAATGTCAACTCAAATTCTGGGAATTAATTATAGGAATTTCCAGTAAATATGTCCCAGTCTTGGAAGCCAACCCAAGCTAGGTCAATTTAATTATCATTACGGAATATTAACATTCATTAATTAGTATGGATTGGCACTAAAAGCATCTTGTACCACTCACCCCTGATCCATGTAAGCTTTTACTTGGCTGGCTTTCTTTGACAATGTAAATGCAAATTAACATGGTCAGCTCTGGCCTCCGGCCTACAACCACTTACTTACGGAGTTCGACACTAGTTTTAAATAATTACAAAACATTCTCCACGTTGAAAATTTGAGCTTCCCATCCGGGCCTATAAATAACAACTCCCATTCCTTCATCAGACCAACACAACAAACTCATATCTCTCTCTCTCTCATTCCTTATTCCTTAACAAACACACTTACAATTCTCTTTTTTCTCTCCCAAATGGCACCTACAACAACCACCGTTGCCGACGAAGCCAAAGTAGCAAGCATCAAGACACTTACCGACGCCGGTGCTGAACTCAACTCCGTACCATCGGAGTACACGTATGTCAAGGACCCCAACGATCAAGCTGATGCCAGTGACCCAGAGCACTCTATCCCCACCATCGATTTCGCCCATCTCACCTCCAGCTCCCCCGATCTCCGGTCCAAGGCCATTGAAAAGCTTGGCAAAGCTTGCGAGGAATGGGGCTTCTTTCAGGTATATATACACATACGTATATACATACATACATGCATATATATGTTTTGTGGAAGAGAAATTTTCTTACTAGTACTGAAGCAAGTTATATATGTAGAAATATGCTAAAAGTGTTCTGTTAATTAGGTTATCAACCATGGTGTACCTGAGAGCCTGATGAAATCGATGATAGAGGCGTGCCACAAGTTTTTTCAGCTTCCTGAGGAGGAGAAGAAGGAGTTCCAATCAAGGAAACTATTGGAACCAATCAAGTGCGGGACAAGCTTTAACGTTGCGATCGACAAAGTTCGTCTGTGGAGGGATTACCTCAAGGTCATAGCACATCCCGAGTTCCACTCACTCCACAAACCCGCTGAGTACAGCGACGTTTCATTGGAGTTCAGCAAACAAACTCGACAAGTCGCAACCGAATTGTTGAGCGGAATATCAGAGAGCTTGGGGTTGGAGGCCGAGTACATAGCCAAGGCCATGAACTGGGACCGGGGCCTACAAATCCTCGCCGCTAACTATTATCCGGCGTGTCCACAGCCCGATCTAGCCATTGGAATTCCCCCTCACACCGATCACGGACTTGTCACTCTCCTTATTCAGAATGACATGGGTGGCCTTGAAGTCCAGCACAATGGTAAGTGGGTGCTCGTTGATTGTGCTCCGGGTGCTTTTGTTGTTAACATCGGTGACCAAATGCAGATCTTGACTAATGATAAGTACAAGAGCGTCTGGCATCGAGCAGTTGTGAACAACAGAGCTACAAGGATCTCCATAGCCGTACCACATGGACCTGCACTTGAGACTGCTGCTCTGCCAATCCCGGAGTTGTTGGGTGGCGAAGCACCAAAATACATCGGAATGTCCTATGAAGCATTCATGGAACTTCAGGCTAGCCCTGCGGCTTACATGATGCCTTGCTTAGATCACCTGAGAGTCAAAGCCGATAACTGAACCAAGTCAATGGCTTGCCCTTTCCATCCAACTCACAGCTCCATCTATTTCTCTATCTCACAACAGTAATAATGCTCCTGTATGAGCTTTGGGCTTCAACGGTGTAGCAGATCAGTGTTGTCCATTATTTTTATTCCCTTTGTGGATCTCTAGTGATCTTGTTGTCGGATTCTATCTTTTATTCAGCATTAAACGCGGGATTTGTATCAAATTATATATGTAATACAACAGATGTAACACGAGTTTGAATTAATTATACTCGTATCTTCATAGTGTACAACTGCATGCATTGTGCCGTTTCATACTGTTTATGATTATTTATTAACAAATATAAATGAATAGCACAAATAAATTAATCACACAAAACACAACACAAGATATGTTGAAATAAAATCCACTAATTGGGTAAACAAGTGTGCGCACCAGGCATGTCACTAGATAATGCACTATACAAATAATAGTAGAAGAAAAAATATAACACAAACACAACTTATTAAACTTTTACTAGCATCTCGTCTTCGGGGGTGGAGCTAGTAGAGGGCCTGCAGTGGCCCTGGCACCCCATTGATTTCTACTCTATGGTATAATTGTGTGTATGAACAGTTCTTGGCCCCCTGGTAACTGTTTGAAGACCAAAATTAACTTTGTGATAATCAAGTTACTTTCCTCCATGACCAAATTCAAATTGAAATTCAATTGATAGGGAGAAGAAGATGAGTGCCCTGATGTGCTCAGTATTTGGCTTCGATTCGGATCAGTTTTGATTCCGATCTAGTGAGTGTTTGACATGAAGACAGTAAAAGATGGTGGTTGACGACGAAGGTGTCGTAGAAGAAGATGATGACGATGATGGTAGATTGGAAGAAGACGAAGATAATTGTGGGGTAAGATACTGATCAGATCTAGACTAGAAGAAGATAATGACGGTAAAGATAAAACAAAGGGTGCGGCTATTGCCACCATTCCATTTTCTTAGTTCACCCTACAATCATTTGAATTATTGAAATACTATATAACCCAGTGCAAAATGACTAATAAGTACACTAATTTTCTAAAACCCAAATCTATAAGGAAAACTATATACATAACCAATTAAATAAATACAAAGACTACTTAATTTCTCATTGGATAACATTAATCTTCATCTTCTTCATCCAAATTTGAATTTATTAATTACTTTTTTTTTTGTCTCTTTGTTGCCTACTTGCCTCCTCATCGAGTTCGTTATTCAATTGACAAAACTATTAATATTAATTTCATCAAAATATTTGCAATACCCTTTGTGAACACCGAAAGTAAAAATTTTAAAAACAAAAAACAAAAAAGAAACAAAAAATCTCTTCTTTTTTGCTTATAGTTGTTAAATTACTAATCTTTTAATATAGGTGGAAATAGACGAACGATGATACTTGAAATTTTTTTTTTTTAATGAAAGTAAATCAGATTATGATTTTATTAGGAAACTTTAGCATATTTTAGTTTTTTATTGGTATAAATTAAATGAGAGATTTTAGTTAATTTTTTTTAATTGGATATGTTATATAAGGATATTTTTGGAAAGATGAATGGGTTAGATAAGTAAATTTAATAATTGAAATTAAAATATAGGGTGTAATGAGCAAGTATGGTGAACAAAGAAAATGGTAGGGTGGCAATAGCCACACCCTAAAACAAAATACAAGTATGCGCGCATTAATGATTTATCATCCCTGCTTTTGCTGTCAGAATTCTTTGCTCTTGTAGAAATTAATTTCTTTACAGAATTAAGGCCTAGTTTGGGATTGCTGTGACTTTTAAAAAAAAACTGCTGCTCTTGTACTATGAGAATAATCAGCTATGAATTAAAACAGTTTCGTGTTTGGTAAATAATATTTTTAAAAGTGCTGTCTGTACATAAAACAACTGCAAAGCGTGTTTTGATCCTTAGCAGCTTCTAAAAGCAACCTCTGGGCTACTTCTAAAATCTGCTGCCAGTGACCTATAACTTTCATTTAAAGCTACTTTTTATTTACTTACCAAACACAATAAAATCTAAAATTTTGAACAAAAACTGATTTTTTTTAAACCGAAGCAATCCCAAACGGGGCCTAAATACATAGCTATAGACTCACTCATTAGACAATTAAATACGTAGACATAGCGAGAAACCTCTTTCGGTACTACTCGAGAGGCGTTAGAGGTACATAGGGTGCACAAAAGTGCATAGGTTCCTAAAAAAGGAAATTACTGAAAAAAGATTAAGCTAAATTCATACTATAGGCTTAAGGAAAAACACCCAGCCCAAATTACCAATCCCAAAGAGAAAAATGCTTAACTCAAGGCCCAACAGAACTGGCCCGACCTAACACTAGGCAACATCCCTTTCACCTGATAGATCCATGTATAGTTCTGGTGCATCGCTGCCCAACCACGCCGCCATAGCCACCACGACCCGTACTGCTACGACCCCTGCTGCCACAGCCTCGGTGACCCGTACCGCCACGACTCATGCCGCCTCGGCCCACACCGCTTTTACCTAAGCAGCCTTGGCCCGCGCCGCTATGAAGCTAGCAGCGATGCAGCGCCCTACAGTCCAAAGCTCCCCGATCTAAACACCTCGCATCAATCTTGGAAACTTCCAACGAAGCGCCGACCACAGTACAAGATGACCACCGTGTTCCAGAAACAACGCCGAGTTACCTCCGCCGAAACACCCTGCTAACACCTCGAGCAAAACCACAGTTCTCCCATGAACTCTCCCAGGCAATAACATCAATCACCCGTCCAGCAGCAAACCGCAACACGTCGGCGAGGTCAAAGGCCAACCAAGACGTTCGGGCGCCACCGGACAGGAGTGATTTCACAGAGATGGGAAAAGTAGGCCTTAGGGTTTTCTCAGCACGAGAGAAAATTCTATTTGTTTTTATCTTAGTTAAAATTTACATATATATAGTTACTGTTGTGGTGTAAAAAGGAAAGTAACTAATCATCCTCACACTAACATGTTAATTAAAAAAAGTCAAAAATTAACTTGGATCCACAAAAATGAAAAGAGAATATATTGAAATCGTAATTTTAACACATGAAATATGGTAATTGAAGTCATATTAAACTCTCTTAATATATGATGAAAAAACATGGTAAGAAAGAGTTAAGAGTGGATCTAATAAGCTTTGCAAAAAACCCTAAGCGACTGCTGCCGCCTCCCGAAACCCTAACGAACGATCGCTGCTTGATCGTTCCTTGTAAGTCTAATGTTGATCGATGATGTCACCGCCAGTTTCACTGCCTCACTGGCCCTTGCCGGCAATGCAGTGGTGGACCTGTCGCACATGAACGGAACCGGAGTCCAGCGCGGCTCGCAGGTCTATTTGCTCACTCACCCTCTAACAGCCAAACCCTATGCTGTTGCAGATTAACAATGGCATTTCAAGAGGATCTGGGGTCTTGGATAGGGACTTTAAGGTGCAAGAACGACCACAGCACTAGTATGCTTTTGCTTTCGACCTTCGGAAGGATCGTAACAAAGTGATCAAAGGAGGCCCGTGGTACTTTAACAAGGCTCCGGTGATCCTTCAGAAATTTGATGGTCTAATTGCTCCTCATACCATCCCTATGCATGAGCTCTTCTTCTGGGTGAGGATCACAAATATGCCACCAACCCTAGAGGTGAAAGAAACAATCATGAATGTGGCTTCTATAGCCGGTAAGTTCCTGGAGATTGATCAGAAGCTGTTTGATAACCAGGGTCTGATTAGGGTTCATGTCGAACATGATATCCGGAAACCATTCTGTCTCAAACAAACACTGAAGCTTGCATCGGGTGTAATTGAAGAAATCTCCTTCTTCTTCGAGAACCTGATTGGGCGTTGCAAGGCATGCAACCTCATTTTCCATGACAAAAACCATGCCCTGCTGCCGGAACTGAACAAACTCAAACTCCTGTTGAGGACAAGTTAGCTACCGGCGTTGGATTGGTAAGAACTTTCACAGGTTTCAAAGAACCCTATTTCACTAATGGGGTCTTTCAGTTTCAGGGCCTACAAACACCAGTGTTGCCCTCTATGGCAAGAAACTTGTTTGGCAACGGTGGTCCTCATAAAAGTCGTCGACCCTTGCTCATCAAACTTGTAGCAGAAGAACATAGTAATATGCCTAGTAGTAGTATCATGTCGAGCAACAGTACTGAAGGCTCAAGCAAAGAAAATGAGGAGCTGGCGCTTGTGCCGGTTGAAGAAATGCATAGCACAAAGAGGGGACGCCCAAACTCACCTTTCTCGTCCCTAAAAAAGCTAAAACTATCCTTTGATGCACAACAAGATGGCAAGATGCATGACATGATCACCAAGAAGGCAAATGTGCCAGAGTTTCACACAAAATTCTCTGCCAAGTCATTGGGTCTAGTTGAAACCCCAGGGGGAATGTTGGTTCCAAAAGGGGTCATGATGCCTCTAGCTACTGTTCCGAAAGATGCTGTCATGGTGGAGCATAAGAAGAAGAAGGGTAGGCCTCTTGTATCAAAGAACAAGAACCCATCTAAAGCCAAAAAGATACCAGCTGAAGATGTTATGAGTGTCCTGTACTTGGGAAAACCTCCTAGCCCTAGCGTAAAGGGCAAGGAAAAAGTGTACTATTCTTTTGCATTAGCTTATAACATGTCCTAGTATATCGTAGTTAATAGGCTTACTTGAATAAGTGAGCACTGGATGTTTAATGAATGGTCTAGTCATATATATGTATCATGTGAACCTACACAACATCTTGTCTATCTTTGAATGGTAGCAGAGGGGTATGTAATAACCATTCTGGCTTGAGTTTATTAAAGACAACCATTGATCGATTGATTAAAAAAAAAGAAGTGGATCCAGTAATAATTTATTTTCACTAATTTTTTTCTCTCACAATCTAAAAGGATCGAAATATAAAAGGGTAAAACTGATGTTGCAAGATTATGATTTGACAAAATTTATTATGTGGAATTAAAAATAAAAATTTGTATTTGCTTACATGACATGACACTTAGGATTGAATGATTGATGCCACAAATCTTAAGCTTCATTGAGGCTCCCTAATAGTGCCCTACAATAAAATTATTGTATGTCTTTTGTGTTAGTAAGAAATGACCGAGGTTTTTATATCCACCTACATATGATAAAACTTTGTAGAGAATATATTTTTTACATTTTGTACTAAACGTGCCAAAACATACATAATTCAGTTTCATCATTTTTTTAGCATATTGTGAATGTTAAATTTCTTGTTTTATATATTGTTGAAATTTCGATTTTTCTATTTTTTTTTTTCTCAAATAAAAATTTCTGACTCTATTCCTTCTTGTCTTTTCATCTTTATCTAAAGAGTGGATTGCAGTGAGAGGTATATTATACACAAAAAGTTGGGACAAGGAAAAAACTATTAGAGCAGCGCCGCTCTCCCTCAACCCTAGCCCACCGAGGCTAGGCCATCTACCTCCGGCCACCAACAGTCGATCTCTATGCCAGCCATGACTCTGGCTGTTACACAGAAACAAAGGATGGAATGTGATGGTAAGGGTTCCGACTCAACACCAAGAAACACAGAGAAACCTAATTGCCCTTTGCCTATTGCTTTACCTGATCTGGGGAACCTAGTCTTCTCCGGTGAAGGAAGGAACAAGATCAATCAACCTCAAATCGAGACACTCCTTGATATACTAATCTCGATCAGTTTTGGAGCGTGGTGTTGGGGTATGGAAGATTGCATTGGAGGTCGGCTCCTCGAAGATGGTGCAGCTAGTCGGCGTTCCACGGGATGGCACAGTGCCTCTCGACAAGGTCTTAGCGGTGCCGGTGACACAGAGGTACAGCAGCGCAGCTTCTGGTGGTGGTGTGATGTTGGTCGCTACTGGGTTGCAACTGCTCGGCTTCAAGCTTGCCTGGGCATGTTGGGCTAGCTTTCTCCTTCTGGGGCTGAGATGAGGTCTTTGGGCCTTACGAGGAGTGGGTCAGCCTTCTAGGGCTGGGTCTTATTTAGAGTTTTTTTTCTATAGCCTATTTACTTGCCTTTGGTAGCATAGTTTCTAGGCTTTCTTAAATAAGCGAGTATGGGTACCGTCAAATGATCGGACTTAATCTATGTATCGTTGTGGTTTACCACAAACTCTTTATCTACCCATAGATGGTAGAGGGAGGATATGTAATGGTCATTTCTGGCCTGAGTATTAATATATCGACATGATATTCTTCAAAAAAGAAAAAAAAAATCTAAAGCGTGGATTTAATATTCACCTTTGTTAATATAGACATAACACAACCTTGGACTCGGTTGTAAATCATCTCAGGTCACAAGCCATACACTCGACATATATATGGAAGCATTTGCACTGGCTTGAACCCAAAACTATAGGAGAAATTTTTGAACAATTTGATAGTTCACACCTCACAAAAATTCTCAGAGGCGAGTGTGGCTAACATACACCAAATGCAGACGCGAACCATGTGAATTCATGGGACAAATAACCTGCACATAAATCACCTTTAAGACATATTCATTCGTGGACTCAATTTTTTTTTTTTTACTTACAAAATATTTTTGGATCGAAAAACATGCTAGCTCACGCAATTCTAAATTTTGGTATACATGATAGTTCAATCCTAAAACAAATTTTGAACAGATATACATGCATGCAATACATACCTTTGAAGTGTGATGAGGTGAGATCAACATATTAGGTCCAACACTCCATCCTTCTAGGGTTTCAAGAGTACAAAATATACTACTAGAAAAACAGGTCCTTTCACACGGATAATGTTGTCACAGAGGTTCACACGAACAATTATCCGTGTATAAAGTGCTATAGTACACACGGAAATCCGTGTGTATATATTTTCCACATAGACTATTGTGGCCACATAAGGTTCAAACTGAGACCCAATATTTTTCAAGTCAATTTACACACTGAGTCCGTGTGAAATAAAGTAAATTAGAAATTCACACTGTTTTCTGTGTGAAATATTATTTCACACGGATATCTATGTAAAAATATGAATAATAAGATTCCAGTACAAGTTTTTAGTCATGTCAAATAAGTGTAAGTTTAATTTACCCACAGTATTCCGTGTGAATATGTAAAAGCATAAGATTACACACAGACTACCGTGTGAAACCTTTTTTTTTTTCACACATAAATGTGTGTCTTATTCTCTCCATCTCTCTCTCTTTCTCACAGATCTCTCTCCGATTTTCTCTCTCAAAATAGATAGCTAGCTAGGATATTAAGTTAAATACTCATTCCTCTCGCAACAAAAGCAGCATCTTACCTTCGCTAGTTCATGGATCTTACATCTACAGTACAGGAAAAGAACCCGGTTAATACCCAGTCCTCTCTCTATCATTGATTGGTGCTGAAAGTTGAAAGCTAATGTTTGAGTTATGGGTTTGATTAGTGCTTAAAGTTAGAAGCTTTACAATGTAATGGAATTGATGTCTCTGCAATTTTGTTCTCTTCCTGATTCAGATGATTTCTTATTCAAAACACTGAACCTATCGATGAAGAGATGGCCTATCATGTAATAATTTGCTATTCTCAAATATGAAATACAGTTTCCTCACTTTGCTGTTCTTGTGATTCTTTCTCGCCGCAGACAGATCGACACCATCGACCTCGGCAAATAGATCGACACTATCGACCTCGGCAAATAGATCGAGATTCATAAAGGTATATATAATCACTTTTGGTTTGTTGTTTATTTGGATTCAAACTTACTGATCCATATTGCGTCAGAGATCGATTGAGTAGCCGAGATGAATTCTGAAAGTGGATCTTATTTACAACAACACTTGTGTATGATTTATTGCCATAAGATCCCAGATTTGCAAATCTCAATGAAGAATGATGAAGAAAAAAATCCCAGATTTGCAAAATCTCAATGAAGAACGATGAAGAAAAGATCCCTCAATGAAGAACGATGAAGAAAAGATCCCAGATTTGCAGAATCTCAATGAAGAACGATGAAGGAAAGATCCCAGATTTGCCAAATCTCAATGAAGGACCCAAAACAACATGAAAATAAATGGAGGAGCTAAAAACAAATATCAAAACATTTGAATAATATAATAAATTGATGAATTATATTTAACCTAGAAATTGCGAATTAATGATTAAATGTTTGTAAATTTGAAAATTGTTTAAGGAAAACTGAATTGGGAGAGAATTGAGTTGTACTTTCATGGATAATAGAGGCCTATTTATATAGAGGATTACAAGCATAGAGATAGAGTTGTACATGGAAACATAAGCGTACATTGATTGGATATCTCCTAAGATTCTCCGAGAATATCTCTAATATAAACCCTATTTCAACTAGAGCAAGTAACCTCAAGTTTGGGCCAGACACATATTCTGGATTGACTTGAACACTCCCCTTTGTGTCGCCCAAACGTGGTGCTCATCTCGTTGCCTCATTAAAAACCTTGTCGAGTAACAAAAACCCAGTTGGACAAAATAACCTCGGTCGAAGGGGAAAAAGAGCACAACACATCCTTCACGTTTCGAGACCATACATGTAGACATCTCCCCCTGATGTCTGCATCTCCCCATGATGACTACGGTCATGGGAGTTCGGATAACTTCCTCAAACGATGCTACCAACATGTTTCTCGAAAGTGGAATTTAAGCAATGACTTAGTGAGCAAGTCTGCCACACTGTCCTCGGATCAAACCTAATTCACTTTGATCTTGAGGAGAGTCTGTTGTTGCTGATTTTGTTTGGTGTTGTCACTTTTGATGTAGCCTTGCTTCATTTGTTCAAAACAAGCAGCATTATCCTAAATGCTCGTAGGCTCATCTGTGGTAGACTTCAAACCACAATTTTTCGAACATGCGTAATTATGGATCCAATCCATATACATTCACGAACCACTTCATGAAGAGCAATGATCTCTGCATTGTTCGAAGATATAGCGACTAGGGTCTGTTCTGTAGACCTCCAAGATATCATGGTCTTTACCCATGGTGAACACTTAACCAGTTTGGGAATGACCTTTGTATGGGTCAGAGAGATACCCAATATCAGCAAAACCTTCCAAAACACATGTCGTTTTGGGATGGGGATAATGGACGCAGACCAGTGTTGGCGGCGTTCCTGGTGTGTGATGGGTCCGAATCCATCATCTTTCTGTAGGGATAGAACAAGCCCATATCAATCATACATCTCAAGTATTGAAAGATATCTTGTACACCAATCCAATGGTGTTGCGTTGGCGCAGAGGTATATCTAGCTAACAAGCTCATGGCAAATGAGATGTCCGGTCTTGTGCATTGAGCTAAGTACAATAATGCGCCTATTGTACTCAAGTAAGGCACTCCTGCCTCTAGCACATCTTCATTATCATCCTTCGAACGAAGAGGATCCTTTTCAGGATCAAGACTACGAACGATAATGGGGATGCTTGAAGGTTTGACTTTGTCAAAATGCGTAAGCATCTATCAACACGATGCTCAAGTTCCAAACCGAGACATAATCGTGTTCTCCCAAAATCCTTCATCTCAAACTCGGATTTCAAGTGTTCAGCGGTTTCCCTTAACTCTTTAAGGGCTTTTTATGAAGATCATGTCCAACATGAACCGCGATAGAATCCGAAACTTGTTATGGAAACGCGCGGGCATATCCCTTCCCAATAAAGTAGTCATCTTAGTGAGCATTTTAACCTTATTGTAAACGCGCTCCGTGGTCTAGAGCCACTTGACTTGGGTAAATAAAGTTCACCATGAACCTTCATGTACATTCCGTATCTAGATCCCTATATAGATACGTAGTGACCACATTCGTAAGCTGCATGATCAGTTATTCAGAAACTACCAAACTGTCTCATCGTAGTCGATTTCAGGGCGTTTTGCGAGAAGCCTTGCGCCATAAGGCGAGATTGCCATCTCTTTTTCTCATCACGCTTTCTAACGAAGACCCATTAGTCAATAGGTTTTATGTTAGGAGGTGTTGGCATCACTGGCTCATAAACCTTCATCTTTGTTAGAGAATCCAACTTAGCCTGGATCACATCTTTCCATTTAGGCCAAATCTCTCTACGTTGGCATTCATTCATCAACGGAGCGTAGTTCGATATCATCTGACTCAACAATCTCATGCGCAACGAAATGCGCAACTACATCATCAATTATGATGGAGTTTCTATCCCACATCTCATGTACACTAGTGTAATTTTCATAGAGCTCTATATTCTCAGGAATAGGTTCTAACGTTAAGGCGTCCCCCAACGATAACCCTAACCCGGAAGATTCTCATGAGATGGATTTTGAGTATTGATGATCAAAGGATTGGAATGTGCCAAAGTGTCATTCGAACCCACGGGCCTCCCACAGATTCTAGCTGGGGTCATGGCCTGTAACGCCAGAGTACCACTCTCTTTGGCGTTGGCACCATGCCTACCTTCGTGTAGGGTGGCGCTACGTCCTCTCGTAGGGACATACTTCCTTGCAGGCATGTTTGCAGCATATTTGTGTGATCTCGTCACTTTAACAGGGATCGAGATGAGACATAGTGGGGACAGGCCACGACAATTCCTGTCGTTCCTGCTGAACATCCGTGTTCTTATCTCCCCCTAACGACTGGAAGACAGTCTCATCAAAGTGACATCCGCAAAGCTAGCGGTAAGGAGGTCGCCTAGCAAGGGCATGAAGTGGCGAACGATTGTTGGAGTTTCAAATCCAACGTAGTTGCCCATTCATCTGTGAGGACCCATCATAGAGTGTTGTGGCAGCGCAATTGGCACATAAATGGCACACTCAAATATGCATATGTACGATACTTGTACCCAGTCACTAGCTGTAACGCAGAGGTAGATTGAGTGGCGGTAGGTCGTAGACGAATGAGCATAGCTGCATGTGATATTGCATCACCCCAAGCGGATGTAAGGAGATTGGTGCGCATTACCAATGTCCGGACTACCATCGTAGTCGTTTCCGCGAGACCATTTGGGTGTGTTCATGGGAATATGATGTCCAACATCAGTCCCAATGCAATAACCATCGAAAGTTTTTTATGTAAACTCTCTAGCATAGTCAAATACAATTGACTGAATAGGATGATTCAGGGAGTGAGCCCGTTGTCATATGATATGTGCTAGGAGTGTAGCATAAGCAGCATTACAAGTGGACAATGACACAACACGTTTCTGGACATCACATGGACA
This sequence comes from Rosa rugosa, assembly GCF_958449725.1. Taxonomy (NCBI): domain Eukaryota; kingdom Viridiplantae; phylum Streptophyta; class Magnoliopsida; order Rosales; family Rosaceae; genus Rosa; species Rosa rugosa. Next base: position 3,119,454 of record NC_084823.1, on the reverse strand, counting down.
TCATTTCTTTCGAGAGAAATGAAGCATGAATCAAAAGTTGATTTCTGGACTGAGTGTGACCGACGCAGCTGCCTAGGGCACCACCTCCGTCCATCACCAGCCTAGGGCTGGCTGGCGCAGTCCCTATCCATGACGCCATGGATGGCGTCCATCATGGTGATGGCGCCCTAGGTGATGCTGCAATCACCAACTTGCTTCAAATAGCGTTTCAGACGCTCAAGCCTAACCAAAATTCTCATTGGTTGCTTCTAAAGCCTCTCGCTCGTTTTACAAAGCCCGTTCCTTAGGGAAATTAGGACTGAGACCGTCCTATGCAAAGGATATGAAAATACTCATTTTGTTCTTACATATAACCCATGGGGATTCTATGGACTGATTCAACCAACTTGCGGACGTTTAAATATCTCATGATGTTGGTTGACACGCAAACACGCTGGTCACGTGTTGTGCCATTGTCCACTTGTAATGCTGCTTATGCTACACGACTCTCTCTATTGATCCCAGCCAGATTTGTAGTCTTCAACCCTTCACTCTAGATCATCTTCTTGATCTTCTTGTTCCACATAGTGAGCTTCTCTTGCTTCACAATATGCTTTGTAGGCGGTGACAAGTTCTTCACGAGCTCTACAAATGTGTGCTCAATGATCAGACACTCCACATCGAGAACATACATCTCTTTGCTCGAACTCCATTGATTGAGGCGCTTTGAAAGCGTCATTTAGATGGCTCTTAGTGTTGGTGGCGCCACCAACATGGCCAGAGGCGTTGCCTCCCTCTCTCTTTCCACGTTGACCTCTTCGGTTCCGTGTTTGCCTATTTTGGCGGTTACCTTCCTAAGTAGAGCGATTATATGGACCAGAATGTTCAAATGTATCCCTAAGATTAGGGTTTCGCTCTTGGCGCCCTCTCTTTGGGGCGCGACTATAATTGGATTTCGGAATATGCTCTGTTCCCACGGATCTCGAATTATAGTTCTTCACAAGGATGTTGTCATGCTTTTCAGTGACATTCATAGCTCCAATTAGCTCATAAAATCTTGTGATTCGACTTGCAATAACATCGATTCGATAGTTCTTACCAACCATCAATGCAGAGACGGGGAAGGTAGAGAGAGTCTTCTCAATCAACATCGCATTTGTGATCTCTTTACTACAAAATTCCATTAAGGATTTAATGCGAAGTGCTTCCGAATTGTAGTCAAGAACTGACTTGAAATCACAAAAGCAGAGGTTATGCCATCTCACTTCTAGGTCCTGACCTTGAAATCACAAAAGCAGGGAGTCATGGACGGCCAAATCTTTCTTCGAGTGAGACCCACATCCTTCTGGGGTCTTCTTCATTCATACACTCGTACTGGAGCGAATCATCCATATGACGAGTCATTAGGATGATGGCTTTCGCCTTATTTGTCTCTAAGGCTGCTCTATTTGCTTCCAAAGCTTGAGCTTACTCAACAGTTAGCACGTCCTGGCTAGGCTCGAGAATCATATCCAGGATTCCATCGACCTTGAGATGCTGGCGGACATCACGAACCCATCTGTGATATCCAGAGCTAGTTGTTCCCAATGGAGCAAAGTCCAATTTGTTCAGGTTACTCATCCTGAAAGAGAACAAGGAAAATGGTTAGTTTCGGAGTGTAAAAGGCTACCATGAAAACATATAAAATTCCTGAGCATAACCGCTTCCAAGAAATTAGGAATTTCTGAGCATAATCGCTTCCAAGAAATTAAATTCCAAGAGGTATTGGATTAGATCGAAACAATGACGTAAGTGGTCGATCATAAATTCTCTACAAACTCTAAGTTTGGAGATCTCAACAAGCTCCAAGCTTGGAGTGAGCACGAACCCCCATAGTTCGGCTTAATTAGGTCTCCCCTATGATGAAGAAAGGGGGGTAGAAGAAGGGAGTTTGCAAGTCCCCGAAAAAGAAGAGAAATTGAATTAAAAACTCTAAAAAAACGGGAACGTTTAGTAAAAAATACCTTGAAATAGGTCGCCGGGAAATTTGGCCGGAAAAAAGTCGCCGGAAAAGTGCCCAGAAAAGTGGCCGGCGGCGGCCGGAATAGTGACAGGAAGTTGACCGGAAACGGTCAAAGGCGTTGACCGGCGGGATGACCGTGCTGACGTGGCCCTGGTCTGGAGCTGACGTGGTGCTGGGTCCGCTGCTGACGTGGATGATGACTTGTCAGGTTCTGCTAGGCTGACGTCAGTGGGCTGCTGGGATGACGTCAGCGGGCTTATGGGCCTGGGTTAGTGGGCCTCTGGGCCGAAGACTTTTGGGCTCGGTGGATGGGCTGCGTCAGTCTCTCCCCTCCTTTTTTTTTTCTTTTCTTCTCTTTTCTGCCAATTTTCTGCAGAATTTTCAGTTGGCCAGTTCACACACTTTGAGGCCGGTTTTTGTTCTTTTTCTTCCGGTTCCTGAATCTTCAGATTGAGTGGTGTCCACTGACAAAATTTTGTTGAAATTGGGTGCCCGGAAGATGGTGAACCGGTGGAATATTTGCTGCGGGTTAGATGGAGCTTCCGGTGGCCGGGTCGGTAGGTTTCCGGCCGGTTCTTTGGGTGGTGCCACCGGTTCTGGACTCCTGGGATCAAATGCTTCAAGGTGTGAGGTGGAGGCAGAAAAGGCTTCAAGGTTTTGTATTCGGATTTAAGGTTTTTAGCTTCTTGAATCAGGGTTTGGCTATTTGTTTCAGGGTTAGGGCTTCGTGCTGATAACGTGTTTAAGGAAAACTGAATTGGGAGAGAATTGAGTTGTACTTTCATTGATAATAGGGGCCTCTTTATATAGAGGATTACAAGCATAGAGATAGAGTTGTACATGGAAACATAATCGTACATTGATTAGATATCTCTTAAGATTCTCCGAGAATATCTCTAATATAAACCATATTTCAACTAGAGTAAGTAATCTCGAGTTTGGGCCAGACACATATTCTTGGATTGACTTGAACAAAAATTTATATAATTGATTCATATGAGACCATTTAATATAGCTCACACAGACAAGTTTTCCGTGTGAAAGTAATTTAGAAACGCTCGCAACACGTACAAATTGTGAATCCGTGGCTGTACTGTGTGAAACTACCTATACACACAGATTTCCGTGTGTATTTTAATGTATTTACACATAATCCATCCGTGTGAAAGGACCTGTTTTTCTAGTAGTGATATTACCATTAAACATGACTCTGGGTTGTGGAGATTATTAAATGTAACGTACACTAACAGAATGCGAATGGAACCGTTAATCATCTTTTAAATCATCTCTATAAAAAACTATTCAAATAGGAGATTAATTAATCAATTGAATGTCTCAAACAAATAGACGTTAATTTTAAAGATGTTAATTTTTATGAAAACCGTAAAAAAAATTTTTTTGATTCAAAGACAATGTCATAAATAAGTAATAGAAAAAATAGAAAGTATCGAAGAACATATATTCTAGCATTCCAAGTACAAGAGCCCTAACACGCAAAAACTAAAAATCACTAGCAAGGAAAGAAACTCCCAAAAAGCATAAGCATAAACACAGAAAAAAATACAGAGAACATCAAGTTCACTGATTTACTACCAAAGCGCGGGGGAGGATTCAGTGCATCAACGTGCACTTGCACCGACATAAATAGATGATTAGATTATATTAAATACACTCTTAGGTTATTAATAAAAATATTAATTATAAATATCAAGGGTTGAGATCATCTTATAAGTGTTGGGTCATTTGCATCGTCGGTGCATAAAATAATTTCCACCAAAGCGCAAAGAAAATAGCTCACAGTTGAGACTTTAATTTGAGTAAAGGGTCTGTTTTACTAGCTTGAAAAGTGAAATTCCATCTTACCAAAGAAAAAAAAAAGGTGAAATTCCACACAATGGACCACCCTAGGGCTACGACAAAAAGAGTTTATTATTATTCAAGTAACTGCACCTATTCTTACAAGGGTCAGCCAAATATTATAAAAACCTTGGAACTCAGGGTAAGTTTTACGTAATAGTTTTTTTTTTTTTTTTTTTTATCAAATAATTGCATTCATACGGAAGAAGTTACAAACGGTATGAATACTACAAACAAGGCCACTAATGGACCACTTATAACAAGGTCTGAACACTACTTCCAAATAGAGCTACCAGATCTCCAGTACACCATAAGGGACAGAAAATGGTCATACCTACGAAGAAGACTCAAAATCCGACGAAGTGCCAACATCGTTGGTAAGGAAATGTCGGCGTACTACTTGGGTAGTGGCTCTAACCCAAGAAGGAATAACAAATACTTGAGTCAACTCCGCAACCTGAGAAGTGAATACTCGTGATAAGTGTGGGTGAACAACGTCATCACTCGGTCAGTTGTGTTTAGTAGTGAGGCACCAACAAGACAACAGAGGGTCAACAGTAATCCAAACAAGAAAGCAAAACAAGAAACAGAACAAGCTAAAACAAAACAGAAAAACAAACAACAGGAGATGCATCAGCCCAGTCATGACCACCACAACCCGGCCCACAGCTAAAAATAGGCCCAGATAAGCTCCCCCATATCCGAAGCCCACCCTAGCCCAGGCCCAGGACCGCTTCACCACCTGCTTCCGTCCGAACAGCGGCCATTCCGTCAGAACCTCCGCCGCCTTGCAACGAGCAACAGATCGAGGCCACCACACTAGCCCGGACCACAGACTTCATCGAGACCGCCACCTTCAGATCCGCGGCTCCACCGCACCAAACTCGAGGGGAACCCCCTGAGACAACTCGACATAACCCGACCCAACCATTCCCTTCCTTCCTACTCAGCCACCCAACCAGGACGAAAGAACAGAACGATGAAGACAAACAAAAAGGGGCGAGCACTCCATCAAAAACCACTTCCTCTCCTGGACCGAGACATCGTGGCGATGTCGCCGACAGTGTTCGGCCGGGAGAGAGGACTCTCTAGCTCTCTGTTTGTGTTTTTTGCTGGGCCCCCGTTCTATTTTAGTTGGGCGCGTGGAGGTTGAGACCTTTTTTTTTACGTAATAGTTGAAATAGTGATATCAGATTATCAGGGCAACATGCATGTGCAAACTAGAGCAATTGAAAGAGTGACTCAAAAGAAGCAAATAATTAATGAAGGTGTACACACCAAAAAAGGCCACATGAATGGATTTCACATAAAATACAATCTCTTACTTAATCTCAGGTGACATGCAAGGTAAGCAGTTAGTCTTTTTATCAAGCAAGATACTGAATTACTTAGATATTTTCAAAGAGTATACGATCCGAATACTATGTATATAGACTAGTCATGATCGAGGTTAGAGACCAACCCTAACTTGGCTTGCTTGACAACCATATATGCTAGGTTTGTAATCCTTTATCTACTCAAAGTCTATATCGATAAGGACTTCAATCACATATTAGAGCTTCAAATGCGCAATGACAATTACTTATGCTCCAACCTAGCAACAACCTGTCGATCGATCAGGTAAACTAGTGGTTTTACATCAATTCTCTGGTCTCTATATATGCTTTTCTTTGGCTGGCTTGTTTTGAATTTTTTTGATCAAAGTTATCTTAATACAAAATGATGCGCAATTTGACGTACGTTATTGTACACTATGTTATCCACTGTGGGTCTGCACCGGTGGGAGCGCTATTCTTGACTCCATGCCCGGTAGAGGACAATACTTCCTTTGTACAGAGGTGCCTACTTTTTAATATAACAATCAAGTAGTTATGCAGATCTATTCGCTTTGCTATAATGTAATCTTTTGGAATAATGTATTCTTTGGGGAGAGATGGAGATCCTGAAGAGCTTTATAAAAATAGATTCTACATATATCTGGAACTTGTTTAGCTGCTATTTTGATCAGTCGGTCAAATTTGCATCACTCAATGATAAGCGTCTGAAATCTTGACTAACAATTGGCAAAGACTAAGAACTACATACGTACCTGTATCAACCATATGTTTGTCTCAGTACCATACCTTATCTCTAAACACAGATATATTTCTCATTGATATTTTGTTTTATTTATTGTTTTTCCTCCCCAAGTAAAACTCTTAGGTAAGCGTACCCAGGAAAAGACTTGAGGTGATGACTGCATGCTCTGTGTAGAATCGAAGAACCCTTCAAAGAAGAGACCAAGACCATAATAGTAACCAGAATGAAGAAATCTGGATATTCAAATCTAAATTAATTGGCGTACAACTTCACATTCTTGCATGCCCTTTACGCGCGACCTCAATTTTGAGTCACAACTTATACAGACGGAGAACTTTATTGACAGAAATTACGTTAATTACCCCAATAAAAATACAAATTAAAGCACGAAGTACTAGTACGTAGGTGTCCTACATATATGTCATCTTGTAAATATGCATGATTCCAAAAAACAGCTAGTGCATGTGAATAATCTTCATATATACTTATTTTTGCTTTCCTCTTCCAGTTTTATACCACGATATGGGGCTACATGTGTGATTGACATATTGATCTTCCAAGAAACAGAGACCAAAAACCAAAGAAAATTGAAAATGATGGAAGGGTTACAAGTTAAAAGGTGGTATCAAATTCCACATGTATTGGTCTTCTGCTGACATCTGCATGTACCTGATTAATATCATTAACAAAAACTTGATGTTGGAAACTTGGTCAGCTTTGGCTACCCACCGTGTAGGGCTCGGCACTACGTACTAAAATATAACTAACCTAAACAATTCTCCACGTGGAGAATTTGAGCTTCCCTTCTTCGTTGGCTATAAATAGCAACCCAGTCATTCATCTGACCACACTACCAAACTTGATCCCTTCTTTCTCAGATTTCAATTCTCTTTTGATTCCAAAACTTTCACTCTCCCAAATGGCACCCACAACAGCCAACGTTGCCGACGAAGCCAAAGTAGCAAACATCAAGACACTTACGGGCTCCGAACTCAACTCAGTACCGTCGGAGTACACCTACGTCAAGAACCCCAACGATCAAGCTGATGCAAGCGACCCAGAACACTCAATCCCCACCATCGATTTCGCCCAACTCACCTCCAGCTCCCCCGAACTCCGGTCCAAAGCCATTGAAGAGCTAGGCAGAGCTTGCCAGGAATGGGGCTTCTTTCAGGTATACATATATTTTGTTGAAGAAAAATGGCGTACCATTAGAGCAAGTAATATGTGTGAATATGTAGCAAAATAAATGAAGATGTAGCTAATAAGGATTTTTGTTGTGGTTAATTATTAGGTGATCAACCACGGTGTGCCTGAGAGCCTGTTGAAATCGATGATCGAGGTATGCCACAAGTTCTTTGATCTTCCTGAGGAGGAGAAGAAGGAGTTCCAATCAAGGAAGCTGTTGGAGCCAATCAAGTGCGGGACAAGCTTTAACGTTGCGATCGACAAAGTTCGTCTGTGGAGGGATTTCCTCAAGGTCATAGCACACCCGGAGTTCCACTCACTCCACAAACCCGCTGATTACAGTGAGGTTTCATTGGAGTTCAGCAAACAAACTCGACAGGTTGCTACCGAATTGTTGAGCGGAATATCAGAGAGCTTGGGGTTGGAGGCCGAGTACATAGCCAAGGCCATGAACTGGGACCGGGGCCTACAAATCCTCGCCGCTAACTATTATCCGGCGTGTCCCCAGCCCGATCTAGCCATTGGAATTCCCCCTCACACCGATCACGGACTTGTCACTCTCCTTATTCAGAATGACATGGGTGGCCTTGAAGTGCAGCACAACGGCAAATGGGTCCTCGTTGATTGTGCTCCGGGTGCTTTTGTTGTTAACATTGGTGACCAAATGCAGATCTTGACTAATGATAAGTACAAGAGCGTATGGCATCGGGCAGTTGTGAACAACAGAGCTACAAGGATCTCCATAGCAGTACCACATGGACCTGCACTTGAGACTGCTGCTCTGCCAATCCCGGAGTTGTTGGGTGGCGAAGCACCAAAATACATCGGAATGTCATATGAAGAGTTCATGGAACTTCAGGCAAGCCCCGCGGCGTACATGATGCCTTGTTTAGATCACCTGCGAGTCAAGGCCGAGTAAACCAAGTCAATGGCGATTTGAGGTTTCAGATGAGCTTTAATCTGGATCTTGTGGGTGAATATTTCTTTCTAGTTATTCATATTTCTATTCATCGTACGTATTTCAATAGTGAATGTGCTGCATCTGTATGAGTGCGAGATTTCAGTTATTACACAGTTGTAACTTGTAAGAGTGGCATTTTGCCCAACGCATGTAGCACGAGTTCCGAATTAATTATACTTGTATCTTCATGTTTATAATTGCATCAATATCTTGCTCGATTCATTTTAGAAAACTGTCAGCTGTTTCAATGAAAAGTAGATCAATTTAGTTTTAAGATCATTAAATTATTTATGAATAAAACGAATGAACAGGTAATTATATTTTTGCATCACTCATATAAAAATTATAGCAAATTACCATTACCTACACTTTTAACCCATAAATTACTATTAGCAGGCCTGTTTTTTTGAATTCTCATGCGGTACTGTGCAAGACCCATGCGTAAGATATTATACATTGCGGTCAAATTCCTTCTGTTTTTGAATTGTTTCTACTGACAAGTAAATTACGAAACTGTCATTGTGGTTTGGATAATGTGAATTAACATTGCTGAATGTCAGTAGCATTATGAAGAAAGAATATTTCTACATTTCTTCTTTGTTTTTCTTAGAAACAATTCATTTATTTAATAATCCCAAAAATTATTTATACATATTACAATATAAAACTTGAACACTATATCATTTATCTATGGCTTTGCTGCTTTCACATACAAGCTAGTTGCTTTGAATTTCACCTCTTCTCATGGTGAAGAAGTTTCTCCAGCAGGATTTCCTCATGTGCTTGAGGCTCTCTTTGATTTCCTTTTCAATTTGTAGCACATTGTCTACGTAAACACTTCTGTCCCTGACTCCAGCTTGGTTATTTGCAACTTGCTGTATATAGTTTAGGATATATATGCTCCACAGTCAAACTACAAAATGATATAGAAATCTAAGTGAAGGTATTCGTTTAGTTAAAGCTACTGACATTCAGTAAGGTAAGTAAAAAGAAACCTTACAGGTACATTGCTGCAAGCATATTACATATAGTAGCAAATTAACATTGCGTCCTCTTCTTTTATTGCAGCAGCCTTCCTATTTTCCATTATGATTGATCTGTGTATATGACAAATGCAAATATGAGTACTGACTGTTAGTAGTATACTGACCCTTAGTAGTATACTAGCCCCAGTAGTATACTGACCCTCAGTAGTGTACTGACCCCCAGTAGTATACTAGCCTGGGTTCTCCTCTTCTCATTTCTAGCTTCCGAAAATGGAACATGTAGAAAAAATTAGTCAAAAAATCCCCAATCCTGGCATTGTTCTATCTCCCTCGCTATTACAACAGGCAAACCTAACCAATCCCTAAACCACGACTCCCCAACGCAACAAACTCCACAAATTACAAAAGAAAACAACTCTAGGGCACACAAATGCCAACACCTAAAGCTCAGATCCAACCAAAACAAATCGGATTCTCTCCTAATCGAAAATATACCTCTTCTTCAAAGTCATCGTCGTTCTTGGCCGGCTCGGCCTAGTCATCAGAGCCGTGGGAGTTGTCATCGACGGCGTCTTCGTCGTCGGAGTCTGCGGAGCGAGCGACGACCTCTAACTCTTCCTCGTCCTCTTTGTCGTTGATCGGCTCCTCCTCCTCGGAATTGAATAGGGCTTCGTCGGAAGAGACCTGGGGCTTCATTTTGGGGGTCAACTAGCCTCAATAGTTCCTCTTCGCCGCTAGCTTTGCCGTCGAATTCTAGATCTGTTGCCTCACCGCCGGAGCCTCAATTCGTTGAGTCGCCGCCAGAGCCTCAATTCGTTGCTTCACTGCCGGAACCTCGCTTTGTTGCTTCGCCACTGAAATAGAGGTTTTGATTTTGGGGAGAAATTGATTTGTGAGAGAGAGAGAGAGAGAGCTAATGTATCGAGATAGTGAGTGAAAATTTTCATAATTCCTTAGAAATTTGACTATCCTTTATGTCTTTAATGCAAATGAACCGTTACTGTAGCTAGCTGTAAAATGACCGCAAGGACAACGTGTCTCTAGCCCCTGCGTATGGGAAGAAAATGTAGCAAATTGTAGTTAATGGCAAATATCTCTAAAAATTATTTGGTGCAATATTTAACAATCAAATGTAATGGAACCAGAGGTTTCAGTAACCCAGCTCTTTAAGCCCAAGTTAACATTTTTCTGACATGGGTGTCTTGAAAGAATCTAGGTCAATGTCTATGGCCCAAATCATATATTATCGACAAGTTCGGAATATTTTATTTAGAAAGCTAAATAAAGCCTACTTAAAGATCAAGCACTCTTGAGACAAATCTTGATAATGATTGATTTACTATTATTTATCAAGAAGATTGTGCAAGATGGGAAGATTTTGACATGCAAGCTGCAACTATTGGAAATCATTGGTTCACATTGTAGAAGGAACAATGGTTCCGGTTATTGTCAAACTTATCATATATTGGAGTTGATCAATTAAGGAAGCTATAATCATCCTTCATTTTCCTCAGTACCGGCCAGATTTATATGAATGCAATACGTGCATATCTAAGAGGCATTCAAGAGGCAATTATATTGCCTAGAAGATAACTGTCATAGAGGCAATTAATCATTGCCTTTGATATCTTATCAAGACTGAATTAGTGTCTTGATTAATTAAGCTAGGCCAATACCTGTGATCTAAAATATAACTTATTTTTATTCTTTTGAGGAGGCCATTTCACCCTTAATGGAAAGCAAATCTTGGCGGAATTAGGAGATATATTCCGGGTGAAATTGATCATGTTGAGGTTGCTTGGAAATCAAGTAAGTAGCCTATATATAAAGAGGCTAACGCGAAATCCAAGAACACAACTTATCATCTATTTAGATACAAAAGTCTTCCTGGAGCAATTATCTCAACTATGGTTGAACCCTTGAGAAGTTAAGGTCTGCCTTAACAAACCCGAGAAGCTAAGGTCTGTCCTTAGCATAACTTGTATTTCTTTTGCTTCCATTGAAAGCTCTGCCTAATGTACAACATTAGGTATTGATCTTTGTGACGCCAAAGACCAACCCAAAAGTCCTTATTCTCATAAGGCAATAGAAGAGCCTTGTGACAGGGTTGGTACTCTTCCTATCCACAAGCTTGATCATAGAAGTCAGGCCAGGGACTACCCAACAACTTGCACCCCATGATACTGATAGTTTGCAATACCTTCTTGGCAGCCAAACACCAGCTTCATCTTCCATTTTGAACTTATAAGGAACTGCAATAATCAAAAGAAAGGGTGAAGTAACCAGTTAAGTCCAACATAAGAGAACGCGGCTCATGTGCCTCTCTACGCAATAGAAACCTACGGTTTCTTGTAGATTGCAACGTCGTCCTTTGACGGTCATTTGTTCCACCGACATTGGTGCCGGGCCCTGGCGATCGTCTTGACGGCATGCTTCTTTCTTGATTAGTTTTAGGATGCAAGTTGGGCAGTGGCTCCCATACTTGTTTCCAGGCTCCAGATTCTGGTCATTTTTTGACAAGTCAATCTCTTGATTTGGGGTGTTGTCTAGTTGGCTTCTAGGCAAGTCATGGTTCATGTTATTGAGAATATGAATTCTTGATGGGAAAATGAGGATCTTGTCTATGAGTTTATAAGGATATAGGTAAATTCCATTTTTATTGTCAATTGGTTTTGGTTGATAAACCTATTACTTTATCACATGTGTGCCTACGTTGAGATCTACCTTTTGGCGCAGCTCATTCTGTTTCCAGTATGTCTCTAGTGAACCCACCGACAGATCCACATACTTCCCGAAAAATTTGGAGGAAAAAAAAAAAACCTTCTATGTATAGTGTCATCAAAACATCGTCGTCTTGATGTTGAAGCCCACCCGAAAATAATTAGGGATCGGTCTCAAGTCTCATTTCCATCACTCAATAGTGATAGAGCCCTCGTTTTTCTCTTCATTCAGGTTTCTCACTCTTGTTTTTACAGCCAATCAGCCACCACTTGTTATCTTCCAAATACTCTCGCCTCCCAGCCTCCGCTGACGACAATACAACATGATACTTCTTACATTTGTATATAACATGTATTGGAAAAAAAATTTGGGCTTTGCCCAAAAGAAGACACATGTATATGCAGGCCACCCCATTTTCGAATCTGTACCAAAGAAAATGGATAAATAATTTTACGAACTAGTTCGATAAATAATTTGACAAATAATTTTCTGATTTTTCTTTAGCTTAAATCAAAATCACTCTAAACGGACTAGTTCGATATAGAATTTTTTTAAAAAAATTTTCATCTAAAAAAGTATTTCGACGTTTTCGCTACGCGTTTTACGAAAAGGTATTTAACAAAAATGCCTTGCGGGTTTTTAGGATGTAAACTGAACATTCGGTTTATGTTTTAAAGACACGCAGCACTGTAACGTGCTCAAATGGATGAGGTGTAGTTTGGAGCGTTACATTATAGGCTACGTACGAAAAACCTTCAAATCGATTCGAGAGCTGCGCAAAAAAAGGGAAAAGAGCAAAGTAGTTAACACTTTGGTTCCATTGCTTGTCCTGCGGCGCCTCTACGCTGGTGTTGGCCTCCAGCTCCGTCGTTGTGGCTTGGGTGTGAGTGTGTGACCAACCGGGATGGTTTGTTTCCCCAGACGATGTATATGTAGGCTAGTGCAGAAGGTGGTTGCGTTCTTTTTCTTCTCGGATTGAAGTCTGGTACGGGCTGTGTTTTTGCCATCTGGAGTGCAGATGGATTTGGTTGCTCAGGATCTTCGACGAAGTGCAGATAAGTTGCTCGGGATCTTCGACAGAGTTCTATGAGATCTTGCCAGAGATCGCTTCTCTCCCTCTGATGATCTGGATTGGGTTCCTTGGAGGCTGTGCTTGGGGTTCAAAAGGACATGGATTTTCTAACTTTGGATGGTGGAGGTCAGGGGCGATGTTTGGATCGGTGGATTGCACTTGTAGCGATGGAATGGGGTTGCATATGCTCTCAGTGGGTTTGCTGGAATGGTAGTGCCAAGGAGAGATGGTTGATGTCTTTTTGGCATTTGCTCGAGTTTCCAGTGATCGCTATTCACGGTCAGATGTCGGCTCTTTCGGGAAGCGAGGTGGTTCGCGGCTACTTGGTTTTTTTTTTTTATTAGGGTTTTATTTTGGTTTAGGTTTAATCAGTCCCTAACTCCCTACTCGTTTTGAACTAGGGTTGTTTGGTTTGGTCTAGTTGTTATGCCATTGTTATGGTGTCATCTTCAGAGACTAGTTGTTTTTAATTTTGATGTTTTCTCGTTGTCAATGTAATGGAGAGTCTGCCCCTACACGTATACTGGCAGTTTTGGTATATGGTGTTGGAAGGAGATCGTCTCTTCTTTCAACAAACTCAAATTACAATAATTAATTTTTTGTGAGTCAAACTCACAATCTCCCACTTACAAATTAAAGGAACGACTAATGCAACTAGATCAAATGATACTGCGCAAGCTATGTTGATAGCTAGATATCAACTTAATTTGTACAATGTATATATCTGTTTGATGGGTATTTTCAAAGTTTGGAAATTTCTCCAATATCCTTGAAATTTTAGATTTTGGCAAAGTAGAAACATTTCTTATACATGATTATGGAGTCAATAGTATGAGTGTATATACGGCATATTAATGTTTCGATACATCAAGTAAACTAGATTTGATACTAAAATAGGCTAACTTAATATAGAATTAATTTCAGGACTCGAGATCGAGCTAAAATTTATTAATAAATAGAGTCAGTCTATCTCTCTGTGAAACCTAGTCTACTTACCATAAAACTTTCCCAATAACATCATATATACACCTTGGACAATATATATCTTCCAGGGTGCACTGTCAGCATATATGGATTCTTATACTTTTAGGCCACCATCTTATCTCTTAACAAATTAGTGCTCAATGGATCTGCCTCTTTCTGGTAATTGATACTTTATTAAAATAATTGCTTCAACTTTCTGGTACTGGTTTCGGATGAGGATCCCACTAACGTGCCCGCTTTTTAAAATGGCAATCATGCATTTAGTCGTCAGTCCTTAACCCCATTCATTCACCAATGAAGCTGGACTTATTCCTCTTTCTTATTCGGTTTTCCATTCCAACTTCCAAGTCTCCATTCTCTTCCACCTTTTATATACTCTTACACTTCTTTCTCACACATTTACAACCCCTTTTCATTTTCATCAAGCTTCTTCTACCAATTTGGTTGTAGGATGACAGAGCCAGCTGCAGCTTCTACAACTGTGAGGACGATCAGCAGATTTTTTGCAGCAAACAACTCTGCAGGTAAAGCTCGCAATTTTGTTTAGCTCAAAGGGATCCAATTTCGGAGGGTAGGTACGTTTCCTTTCAACTAGCTACATAGAATTAGAATAAGAAGATTATACATTTGGAAAAATGATATATTTTTTGTGTTATCTTGCTTCAATCTTTCTGCATGCTCACAATACTCTCCTCAAGTCTTCTACCCGACTTCCGTATCAAGGGTTCAGGCGGTGGTACTAAGAAGAAATATCTTTTCCGTTTTCCTTTTTGTTGTTCTAGCTTTGATATGTAGCTTGTGCTTAGTAAAGTAATATTCTCTCATACATGTACACACGTGTATAAATAACACACACACACACACACACACAAAGTCTTGGAGTCCAGAGATTGTATAACAGAGAAAAACAAAACAATTTCATATACATCTATGATCTATGCTTTCCAAGTAAAACCACAAAACTGCATTTATCAACTAAAAATACAAAATTCTGCATTTCGTCATGGATACAAAACAAGCTTTTGGGATGTTGAAAACTACTTATACAGAGAAATATGGTAATACAGTTGAGGTTACTAGTTTATAGAGAGAGAGAGAGAGAGAGAGAGAGAGAAGTTAAATTCTCATTCTATGCATATATCTGTAATTTAAACACCCTTACAGTTATCATAGTGCGCACCATTGTGCATCTTTTTATGTCTTCTTAAGAGAGAGAGAGAGAGTCGAGAGTTAAATTCTCATTCTATGCACATATCTGTAATTTAAACACCCTTACAGTTATCATAGTGCGCACCATTGCGCATCTTTTTATGTCCTCTTTTCTTTTTTACTTGGACTGGACCCAGGAGGCATGCGCTCTCACTTAAACCACTTTCATAATTGGCTTCCCCACCATCACCAACTGATTAAACTGGACCTGTTATGCAGGTCCCTTTCTATTTTCAACAATGCTGCATACTTGTTTTGGCAATCCCATTTCTCTCAATACAACCATTTCCAATAGTGTTCATCCTCAAGCTTCTTCCACCAATTTTGGTGAACAGGATGAGACAGCTTCTGCAACCGTGAGAAAAATTCTGTCTTCACCGATCAAGTTTGCAACATGGGATGCATGAAGCTTATTGATCACCACTGGACCGGGATTTGCAAGAACAAGCTGCGCATGAAACTTGGAGGTAAGAAACTTTGAAGAATTTCAATTATCACATACAATAGCATTGTTTTTTTTTTTTCGTTAAGAGAAGTTGAAGATATAAGATATCTTTTCAGCATGGACAGAAATGTTCTCTTGCAAGTTTCCACACCGTGAATGTAGACCTTAGAGGTTTAGATTAGGTCGAATTTTCTCTAAAAGTTTGTGCTCCCAGATTGACAGTCTAACAATTAACATGCCACATATCTGGTGAGTGGTGACTGAGAGGAAATTGCCATTAAGCGTGAATGTATATACCTGAATGTCTCTCTTTTGGAGACTCCTATGCAACTCTTCCAGGGCATGAATGCCACTTGTGTCGATGTCAGTCACGGCTGCAACAAACACAAGACAGCATGATCAATGAGTTTAGATGAGATCAAAAGTACTGAATCAGTTGGCAATCTGGTTTTGAAGTGTTGGTAAAAGAACTGCTTACGTGACATTTCAACTATTAAAAACTCAATGTTTGGTAGGTAGGCTGCTTTTAGCTGCTCTTCCTCATCCGCCAGCCATCTCAATATCCTGCAAGGAAGTAAAACTTGAGTTAGGACTAAGAAACAAATCAGCTTATTTCTAGGCATGAGGCCATATAGACTACTAGAAACTAACACAATTAGTTACTTATAGAGTCAACTGTTTCTCATCTTCTTCTGTACAGTTGGCTTTCCACCAGTAGAATTACCATACATCTAAATCCTCTCAATCATAATTTGTTCTCATAGTAATGGTCAGCTATCGATTTAAGGAAATTAGAGAGCATCTGTACCTCTCCTTAATGTAATTGGAGTTGGAGAAGTAAATCGCAGAATCCACTCGTACAATCATAACACCCGGAACCTTGGTTGCTTCTGGATATTGTTGGATGTTTCTATACACAGTTGTGCTAGGAATCTTCCCGAGCAATGCAGTCCGTGGCCTGGTGACTTGTAAGAGAATTTTAGCAAAGGATATTGAGACCTGGATGGAAACATAAGTTAGGTTACTGATCTCTACATGATAGTATTGGAATGTAAGGTAGTAGTTGACAATCAGGATTTATACCGCAATTAAGAGGCCTATCTCAACAGATACAAAGATCACTCCAAAGAAGGCCCCCATGCAAGCGACAAAATCAAATTTATCAATCTTCCATATGAGGATTGCTGCTTGGAAGTCGATTAGGTTGATCACAGCAGATATAATGATGGCAGCAAGAATGGCATTTGGGGTATACTTGAAAAGAGGAGTAATGAATTGCAAGGTTAGGAAAACAACAATGGACATAATGATGTTAGAGACTGCAGTTTGGCAACCAGCCATGTAGTTGACTGCCGAGCGAGAGAATGAACCTACAAATATGAGCAAATATAATTAGTTTTCTTTCATGTTATAAGTCAGATGTCCCTAATCCCTAAACCCTAAGACCCCGAAGAGTGTCACCTAAGTACCTAACCACCAAGTTGATAGGTTTTAATCTTGGCATGTAATTATGCAGTAATTCTAATCTATCCTCAAATTTTTATTAAGATCTTTAGGTACAAATGGACATTTGATTGTCCATCTTTTGCCAAAAAAATAAGCTCCATGGCTGCTAACTACGGGAATAGATCATTATCTAGCATAAAATGTTTATTTCTAACTACTGTTGCACATCATTGTTCAAATAATATGCTCTTTTCTTCTCACCTGTCGCCACATAGCAGGAAGTGAATGAGCCAAATATATTCATTGTTCCCATAGCCACCATTTCTTTGTTTCCATCTAGTTGGTAGTCCTTCATGCCAGCAAAAGTTCTTCCAATTGCTATAGCTTCCTGATAATTCACATCAATAAGAGAGAAGTAGAATTTACAAAGGGTTTAGATGCATGTAAGTGATATTAATTCTAAACTGGATAAGAAGAAACGGGTTGTAAGATTACTTACTGTCAATGCTATCATGCCAGCCACAACGCCAATCTTAAAACCCTTTGCGACATAGTCACCAGTGAAAAATATTTGCTTCACAGATGAAGGATTGATTCCTTTTTCTATATACCTCACCTTCATACATAGACAAGCAGTTAGTACTTCTGCTGATAGCTGCTATCACCCTTTACAACCTCATTTAAAAGTACTATAGTAGTAGAAAACAGGATAAAGAAAATATCATAACATAAAGTGCTTACAATCTCAACCCCTTGCTTGTCTGCACGAGTTATGTATACAAAGAAAGTGGAAAGAACAACGGATATCAGCGGTGCAATTGCCGGAACCCAAAAGAACTTCTTGTTCTTCTTTCCCTGTTCCCCAAATCATGTAACAGTCAGACAAGAATCAACATGCGTAAATCATAGTTGGGAAGTAATGGTAAGGTGTTGGGGATTCTTACAATATATTTGGCAACTATCAAAAATGTTAAAAATGATGCTCCGATGACTATTGTCTGCCAGTTCCACTGCAAAATTTTTGAAATACGTGAATCAGTATTTTGATATTGCAGGTTTCAGACCCAATATAGAAGAAATAGACACAAGTGGAGGAAAAGCACATGGACAAATGAGATGGAGAGGTACATATAACTTACTCCATGATGAGCTGAGTCAAAAACTGAGTTTAATACAGAGATTATATCAGTTTTCTTTGTGAACTTTTTTATTCCGAGAAAACCTTTGAGCTGTTGGAGGGCAATTGTGATGGCAGCTCCACCCATAAAACCAACAATGGCAGCATGAGATAGGAAATCAATCAAGAATCCCAACCTGATAGCCAAAAAAAAAAATTAAAAAAATAGTTCATTGTTAATACATGGAACAGAAAGATAAAATACCCTGAGGTAGAATAAGACTTACGGTAAAACCATTTAAGAAAAGTAATCAATTACCTCAAAATTCCAAGGGTGGCTTGGGTGATCCCTGCAAAAAAGGTAGCCGTGAATGCCAGACGCAGGTAATCTTCTGGGTTAGTAGTGTAGTCAATCTCATTCCGGAGCAGGGTACCCAACAGGAGAGACACCACTGCCACAGGTCCGATGGCAATATCTCTTGAGCTACCCATTACAGCATAGATCAAAGGTGGAACGAAGCTGGAGTCTGAAAAGGTTTAGACCAACAGATGACAAGTCTCAGTCTAACCACAAGATCGAACAAAAGCAGTTATAACCAATGAAGGTACTGTTGAGTAGCATAGATACTTACAGAGTCCATATTGGGGAGCCAAATTTGCAAGCTTTGCATATCCGATATCCTGATTTTCCAATTGAGAAAATGATAAGAGCTATGAACACATAAATGTCCTATACATCTATTTAACTTTCTATCCATGCATGATCTAATAAGCTGCTACGTTACCTGAGGAATGCAGAGACTAGCAATAGTCAGTCCAGCAATTAAGTCCCCCCTAAACTTTGATAGGTTGTAATTTCTCCCCCATTCAAGTATGGGGAAAATGGCCTGCATGCCAAGGACAAGCTTCCGTGACTTTGGTTGATGCTTGAAGGACCGTAGAGGATCGTCAGAAAAGAATGTTTCTTTCACAGTGTTCATGAACTCCTTAAAGAGCTTTTGCTTTGGGGGAACTCCCACTTTGTGAATATACGTTCCACCCTGTGAATCATCCATCTCTTTAGTATCAAGGTCCTCGTTGCTTGAATGAACTGAAGCCATGTATAGTCACCTGTAATGCATGAAAAGGCAAAACAAATCAGTCACCTGACTTACCAGAACAAACTGATTCTTATTACAAAATGAGTGATAAAACAGAAATAAACGACCATGAGTAGGCTATAATTTCATACAGAATGTATTTCCACACCATCTACCTTCAAAGATTTAAGGTTCACTAATCAACTAGTAGATAGGGATATTGGTCTGAGTGAACATGCATTCAGTTCAAATAAGATAACATAATACAACTTTTCAGCGAAAAGTGATAGTTGTAGAGACTGAATCTAACCGAATAAAACGAAGGGATGCTTGAGAAGGTTTGCACAAACAATTCTTTGAGGCTTACGTGAATGCTGAAGGAAGCTAGGAAGCTCTTATATAAGCACCTCAAAAGGAATTCTAGTCAAGCTTTTCAACATGAAAGAGAGAAGCATAAAAAAGCATAGTTATTAAGGTGTGAATCTGGATATATTACAAGTCATGTACATGATTAATAAGAAATCAAGCAGAAAGTTCAATCACAAACCAGCCGACCCATGAATTGATTATTCAATCTCTGGTAGTTGAGGTCAGCGAAGTGCACATCGTCTCTTCCTTAACTACAGTGCTTAGGAGTATAATATGTTAAAGAGAGATGGTGTTGACTTCTAAGCTAGAGCAGATGGTAGCAACCAGAAAACCAGAAGAATTTATATATCTATAATATATCCTCTCTTTCTAACTTCTACAGTCTCAAATAATTATTCATTAGCCTCATTTTTCAAACCTTAAGTCCTTCTCAACCAGACACCAGTGAAGTCTATCTAGAAGTACAAGTTTTGGTTTTTAACTGGTGTCTGAAATGAAAGAAACAAAAAAACATGGAATACAATTCTTACTTAAGGTCCCAATTTGACATAGACCTCTTTTATTCCGAAACAGAAACCTATAGCCTAACTTGCTTTTCACCTAATGCGAAGAATTATGCGAGGACCACAACCAAATTTAATTGACCAAAAACAAAATGAAGCAGAATGAGGGAGTGGAAATTAAGGGTATCCATTTTTCATTACAGAAGAGGTCAAGTTGTAAAAATAAAGCAACACCTTGTTGGAGACGCTAAACGTTGAGGTTTTACAATGTTGATTGATGCTGAAATAGCAGCATCGAAGGCTTTAGCTTTAGAACTAGTGTCACACAAAAATATGCTATTCCCAAAAAAGGATTAAAAGCACACTTAAAATCTAAACCTCTGCATAAAAGCCCTTTTTGAAATACCTTAGAAGAATAGAAGCCAACTTGACCAATTCAAATTGAAATGCATAATCTTTAAACTATTTGGTTTTAGCATTAACATCACCCCCAGTATACAATTCCACTTTCACTTGAAGCCAGTTCAACAGATTAAGCAAAAGAATAAAATCAGGAACAGATGGTGATGATGTTGATATGCACAAGCAAAGACCAAGAGATATTTGTCTTTCTTCTGTTTTTTCTGGTAAATGGGTCATATCCAAATTGCATTAACATGTGTTTGGTCGAGAGGCAGAGAAGAGAATAAAGTCTAAAGAAGAGTCTAGCTCTCACCTCCTACATATGCTTCTCATGAAAGCCACTGATAGTGGGAAGTACGATCTGTCAATCTACACACCTAAACAAAAAGTCTCCCCTTTCTGAAAATCTCCACTTGAGCTCAAAGCTCCTGTACACAGAAGGCAAAAAGAACAAAATAAATAATTAAATGACACACAAAAAGGGCGCAATACTAATATTTATATACACGAAAAAGACATAACCCAGCAATGAGTTTCCACCTTCTCTTTCTTCCCACACTCGATGGTCCTCAATGTTTCAGAGAAGAAGAAAATGCTAAAAATATAAAAGGCCAGGGGGAAACCCAATTTATATACGTAAAAGGTGAAATCCTTGAACAAGTAGAAGATCGAAGAAGAAGCCCAAATCCTGTCTAGGTTCACTGTACCCCAAAATAAATCCATTATTCACACAAAGAAGCAGGCCCCCAGAAAAAGGGAAAACAAACCGCAATAAAATTAGGAACCATGTTTGGCTATTGAGGAAATCCTATGCAACAATAAAACCGAGCAGTAGCCAAAAAAGAAAATTTGTAAATCTTAAACCACCTCAACACAACAAGAATCTTAAATATTTTTCCATGAAAACTAGAAACCAAATTCACATTGGTTTTCTCAGTGAATCATTAGTAATGTGCCGGTTGAATTCTGGGAGTCGACGAGCCTTGGTGTGCGTGGTAGTTATTTACGTAAGCGCCACGGTCATCGACGACTCGCCACCACGTGCATGTTAAAAAGGTCAAAGCCGAAAAGGAGGAAAAGAATTGTATAACCTGTGTTTTCTTTGGTTGGCTAAGATTGATGTGGTGTCGTTTCAAACAAAAATATAAAGATTGAGGTGGTGGAACCCGCACAGAAGTTGAAGGAGGACGCGATTAAGGCTAGGTTCTTGATGTGGCGAACAGTGACGCAATCGAAAACTTCTCTTTTGGAGGGGGGAGGGGCCAATTGTTTAATTTTTTTACAATAAATATTTATTATAAAATTCAAATACAAACAAATATTGAATAACAGAAAAGAAAAGAAAAACTTTTTTTTTCTCTTCATTTTCGAAGCCATATATCAAGCATGCATCAAGGTAATTATTATAATTTTCTTTTTGCAAGAATGATTAGTAGGGATGGATTCAGTACTAAACCGATTCATTTTTGTTCAAACCGTTGCCGAACCGACCTCCGTCGGTATCAGTTTTTTCAAACTGCTACCGATCCGACATAATCGGTATACCGATTGTCGGCAAGTATCCTTCGGTTTTGGGTGGATTTGCTGGCGGAGATTCATTGATGTTGGAGATGAGGATGATCTGATGATGGAATATGTTGTAATTAGAAGATCTGATGATGGAATTTATTGTAACTAGATGGCCTGATGATGATCTGTGTTAATTTGATGGGATTGGGGAGGAAGAAAAAAGATGAGAAGAAGAATAGATGAAGCAGAACTAAATGCAGAAGAAGAAGAAGAAAGGTTGAAGACCAAAAGTGACGAACGAGAGAGAGAGAGAGAGAGAGAGATTTTGTTTTGTGTTTAATCTATCACCTAAGAAGGTATAAATATAAAGTTTATACGTATTATATTGAGGGTAGCTCGTACTCCAGTGGTAGGGAGTTGAGCTGTTGTGAAAGAGGTGGGGGGTTTGAACCTTACCTCTTCCAAGGTTTTATATATTTTGTTTAATTATTCGGTATGAGGTATTGTGTACTGTATACCGACGGTATGCAATATCTCATACTGTAGCTAAGCCGAAGACGAGCCATCGGTACGGCTCAGCCGAGCTGAATTGTCGATAAGCCAAGATTTCGGCCAAACATTTAAATTATGAAAAACGTACAAGTCAACCAATAACATCATAGCATTTTTGAAAATAATTGGAGGGGGTCAGGGCCCACTCTGCTTAATGTAGTTTTCCAAATTGTTGACCATCGACCATAAGGACTTGAGATTTTTATTTGACCATAAGGACTTGAATTTTTTAATTTTATTTTTTATTTTACAGATGGCTAGAGTCAATTTAAATTATACCGAACTCTTGCTAACCCTGCGATTTTCCCCTTCAGTTTATCAATTCTCTTTTGGATAGATTATGTGTTTAGATGGGTGATTCGATGGATGAGACTAGGTCCGAAGTGCTCTTGAGCGTTAGTTTTACATCCGTATTTCCAACCCAAATCCTTATAAACACCTCTGTAAACACAGAGAGAATGGGAGAACCAAATTCATATAAATAGAAAGAGAAACAAAATTCGCAGGGATCGAGCAATCTAGCCCACCATGACAAAGGTGAGTATCATTCGATTGAACGATTTCGATTAGTTCCGTAATAGAATATGAAACTGATTAAACTTGTATAAATCTCCCTTCTTGTGTATTTCATTCCTGGGATTTGATTTCGACACCCAAGTGAGGAGTATGCTATAGTTTAATAGTCAGATGGAGGCACACCAACACCAACACCCAATCGTCTCAGGTACCATCTTCTCTTTAGCAAATGCTATTTTTAGCTTTTCATATAAATCCGTGATTTGATTTTTAAATTCATGAAATTGAAATTAATGCTGAATTGCATCTCATTTTGTTTTGGGTATTGAAATTTGCTGTTTGTTCATGATCTCTCTCTCTCTCTCTTTTTTTTTTTTTTTTTTTTTTTTAAGGTAATTGATAGGAGCATAATTATGCGATAATAATGTTGTTAATTCTCATATTTACTTTGTTAGTTTATCTTATTTTCTGGTTAATTTAGTTGTTTTATGTTTATTAGGTTTTCCGAAGCAAGGAAAGAAATAAGAGAAAAATGAAGGAGATATGTGCTAATGATGGAGAATTGTGGACTCTTGATGAATCAAGGAAGCTTAAGGCAACAAGAAGAAAAAGATATTCAACAATTAATTCTCTTAGCTGCTCCTATTGGATAGAATGATGTCAATGAATCCTAAATCAATCAGAACATTAACCAAGGAGCTTTCCGTTGAAGCCAAGGAGTTAGAGTCCCAAAAGGAAAGAAGAAAAGTGTTACAAACTGAATAAAATCTCTCCTTGGACGTTCAAGAAACCTACCATCTCACATACGAAGAAGCAGAGACGCACCAGAGCTCAAGAAGAAGCAAGACTGCAAAACCACACTCTAGAAACGATCGATCGCTGCTTTCCAGAGATCGATCACTGATCCGTATTTCCCAATTTTCTGATTTTTGTTGTCTTCTTTTCCCATGAACTCCTTTGTGTTCTTGACTCCCATTATGTGTAACTAAATTTCCGGTAGTTAGGGGGCAGTTGAAGCCCCTAGACATGATCCATAACATGCTTTGACATTCAATTTGTTTTCCAATTAATAAAGTTGAGGTTTTGTTTACCGATTTCTCATTGATGAATTCTATGTTTGTATGCTTTGGAGGCCTACTTAGTATGCATGCTAGGGTTCTAATACTTTGATTGTTGATGCCTAGATCAATAGTTGGATTCCTCAAATTATCTAGAGAAGTAATTGGTAGTTTTCACTAGCAAGTCAACAAAACCCTAGGTTTAGCGAGGCGCTAAGTTATTTGCGATGCCTAGTGATTTCTCAAACTCTTTTCAAACTTAATGATCTCTGCATGTTTAATTTAATAAACGTACCTTTAGGTTGCATTGTTTGGGAATAGTCTAGGTGTAGAGCACTTCCTGCCTAGCGTACAAAGTAAGAAAGAGTAATAGGTTGTGTTCAAGAGTACCGAGCCAACCTGAGCGTCTTCAACTAAGTTAATTAGTAGTAAATTGGCCAAAGTGTGTTGTGTGTGATTGTTGGGGGTGGATACTTCCTTCCTAGCTAGTTTCATCATCTCGATATCAACCAATCTCAAATCTGTTTCAGTTTCGTTTTTCTCTCTGTTCTCTGTTTTTCTGTATTTTATTTTCATAGTAAACGAAATCCAAAAATTCCCAAATTTTGTGTGCTAGACGCCTTGTGTGTCTAGTACGTCTCTGCAAATGTCATATTTTTCTGGGTTGTTTTGATTAGGTTTTTAGTTTATTTTTCAACTGCTGCTTAGTAGGAACTGCAGTCACGTTTTTGTGACTGTTGTTGAAGCATTTAGTTTAACTTAATCCTCTGTGGGAGACCCTTATTTCTCTACACTACAATCGATATATTTGCAAGAGAATAAGGAAAATCAAAACTTTAAATTTAGCTATCAGTAATTAATGGAACAGATTAACAATAAAAGGATAGAAGTAGGATTCTACTGAGCATAACTAAACTCATTTCAACTAAGCATTATACTCCAATAAAACAAATACTAGAATCCCAAACAAGTTTTGTACCGTATTCTTTGATATGTGCCACAAACATAACCGATGGCGTATCTTAGGAAAGACCTCCTCAATGGCATTTTCTATTGCCTGACATCAATTAGTGAAGATAGTCTTGGGTCTCTTACCTTCCATTGTTTCTAAAAAATATTTCGAATAACTAAATAAATGAAGCAGTCGTCTCATCTAGCAAAAATACACAACCAAGCAATACATTTTCCAATGGTGGTTAACCCCAATGAAAGGAGTACAAATCATGTTATACTTATTGGTTCGGTAAGTAGTATCAATACTACTACATCCCCAAAGCATTAAAAGTCAGTTTTCGGCTTTCCATCTCTCCAAAAAAAGTTTGTCATTCGATTCTTGATCCACTTGCATGGTGTAGAAAAACATAGGATCTTCAATTCGCTTTCTCTTGAATAAATTGATCAAGATTTGAGCATCCCCTGCTTCAAGCATAATCATTCTTTCTCTGCTTACAAAATTATAACAATCAGTCTTTGTAAATCCAACATTTTGAGATCCCCCAACTTCTTCTGCTAAATATGAATATGTATTTACTGTACTCATACCTATAGTTTTCATTGATCTAATCACCCCTTGATAAGCATATGAAACTTTTCGATTGGAGTGCAAAAATGGTCTTTCTTCTGGCTCTGCAAGCTTATGGTTGTGTTCGGGGAAAAAGAGGATCGCTTTCCATACATTATTATCTTGCAATCCAAATTGAATTTTTGCTGTGCAGGCAGTTCTAGTGTCCAGCCTATCAGCCTTTTTCACTTTGAAGGGTCACTATCTAGTTTAAAACCTTCTTTTGAACAACAATAATTAACTTGCTTCACAACATTGTTGGTTTTCCTCCTTTGCATTATCCGAACACTAAACCCCATTCTAGCACCATACTCACAATAGAGGTTGTATGCTTCTTCCTCACTATTCACAATCACTCCATACAAGTCATCATCATTACTAGCTTGACGATTCACAATCATTGAATCTTTTCCCAAATCAGTTGTCCTGTTATGTTCTCAATAGTCTTCTATGTCAATTACTGTAGGGGAAGAAGGCCGTCAGTACATGAACTATGGCAGCAACTTACAACAACAGAAGCAACAAATTAAAATAGCAAACTGTAAGAATGCCACAATAATAGATAGAAAAAAAAAACAAACAAAAGAAGACAAGCAAAGCCAAGGACCAAAATATCGAGTTTCGAGGAAATTTCGATGGTCCCGGAAACGGAAATTTCGACGGAAATATCAAGGATATATCGATTTCGGTAAATAATCAAGAAAAATGATGGAAATTTGAAGAAAAACATGGAAATTAAGTGAAGCTTTTAGATATGTTTATTTTATCAATTGTCTATTATATATAGAAAGAAAACCTTGAATAAACCTTGTTATATAGTAATTAATTTAAGATGAAACGGTAAATGCTGAATCGCCGATAACTGCTGGATTAACTTATTTTTGTTAATATCTCAATACTTTATTAATCTCCTATATAATGTAAGAGTATATTGAGATAATGTAGGAATGTATTAATTTAAGACACCAAAAAGTAAAAGCAGTAAATGACTAAATGTCATTAATTAGAACTATAAAATAAATAATAAGAACTAAATGGTAATAAAATTAACTTACTAAGATTTTAGAGTGAAGAAGTAGTATCCATGAGAAGTGAAGAAAGAAACTAGTAGTTTTCTTTGGTGCAAGGTATGAAGATTATTTTCAACTATTTATAGAAGTTATAATTTGAAATGTTGTTGTAAATTTTTTGAACATTTAGTAAAAAATAATTCAAGATAGTAATCGAGTGTTTGAAGTTAGTTATTGATTGGACATGTACCTAAGTTTTCAGATTCGTAGGCAAATGAATATATATCAGAATGTTGTGATTAACACACAAAGGCTTGTCTAGCCGAGTTGGCAAACCCTCTCAAAGGGTAATGGGAAGACCAAGGTTCGATCCTTGGTGTTGTGTTGTTGGCTTTTTGGATTGAATTTCAAGTTAACCACTCATCCACCACGTGATAGGCCCACGGATGTTAACTTTGCATGTGATCGAGAGGGGATGGAATGTTCCGGAATTTTCTCAATTTTGGGGCATATTTCGAATCTATCCCTAAATATCGGGAAATATCGAAAATATCGGCCGAAATTGTGATGGTATGGTGTGGATATATGGCCTTGAAAAAAAACAAAATTTTCGGCGAAACTTCGCCGATTTTTTCGATTTTTCAGTCATTGGAAACAAGAGCAAAGCAAGAAACTATGGCAGCAACTAGCAAAAACAGAAGATAACACTTAAAAGATGTAGGGCTAGGAGTAGGATACTTTATAAAATGACTGGTTGTAGACTTGCAGTATATGACACTATTTTGAGTGTGTAAAGTTTAACAAGCACATCCTTTTCATGTAACCTGATTGTTTAGGAGGCATCTCATATTCATTGAAAACATATAGATCGATCATGATAATGGGGCAACTCATACTAGTCAATAACAATTCGGAAAAAAAAAAGAAAAAAAAAAAGAAAAGAAGAAGAAGAAGCAAGTACAACATGGAAGAAGGCCAAAATAATAGATAGAAAAAACAAACAAAAGAAGACAAGCAAATCAAGAAACTATGGCAGCAAATTGCAACAATAGAAGCAACAGATTAAACCCAAATCGAAAAAAAAAGAAAAAAAAGAGAAGCAAGTACATGAACTTGTACTATTAAAGCAGCAAACTTTGACTTACTGCTTTGGAACCCAATTCAAAAAACACATAAGCAAGTTCATGAACTTGTACGTAGTACATGTGTGTGTGTGTCTATATATAAGACTTTAAATAACATGATTGAACACCTTTATTTACCTTGATTATGATCATCGTCTGCATCTATATTCATTATTGGAGAGAGGAAGTTCAATCAATATAGAAAAACAAGAAGATTGAAGCAGTGAAATCTTTGGGTGATGAGATAAACAAAATTCTCTAGGGTTTCTTTGTATAGTTAACGCTAGCTGCTAACTCCACGTTTTTTTTTGTTTTGTTTTTGTTTTTTTTTTTTTTTCACGTTGTGTAGTTTTACTGCAGTAGATTACCCTACATCTTGATATGATATGAGGTGTCAAAAAAATCCATGTGGTGTTATCCTATTGGAGCGGCAGACCATGTGTCAATCTGACATGGTTCTATGGTAGGACACAAAAATTTCTAACACTTTACATAAGTGGATTTGAACAAATGAAGAGCATTATGGTAAATAACAAAAACAAAACTATTTATTAGATAACTTTCTCATCTCTCTACACCCTGCAAGTAACCTCCAGCTCTTTTTATCATTTCATTTTTTATCCTAAAAGCAAGATTGGTATACGAAAACAGAGCATTCATGAGTAATGCTAATATATTTAAAAATGAGAAATCAAATTGTATTACTCCTGTGACGCTTAATCGTTTCATAGAAGATTAGAAGATGAGATAAATAAAAATAACAACACTTCTTTCCTCCCTCTCCCCTCCCCACTCCCAACAATAATTTATACCTTCATCATGAATAAGTTGTTTTATATGTAATAGAAATCCACTCCTCAAATGAAATTATAAGTCCCGAAGATGGAATAAAAAACTTGACTCACAATGTGCTTAGCCTAACCCAAATTCAAAGCTTACATGGACATGAGATATTTCGTCAACATTCTGCGCTGAAGATACTACTATCATCCAAGCGAGAAGTCATCCTAACAACGAGACATACCACCGATTCTAAACCATTCAGAGAGCAAGCCCTAGATTCAAAATCCATGCAAACGCCACTAGAGACTAGAGCTAATACCTGAAGCCAAAACCATATCCAATATCAGAACTAGGCTCGGGTCATAATGGTTGGTGAACCACTTTTTTGGGTACAACTTGCATTTCTCCTAACATGGCAACTGATGTGGCACACACAACCACATCATTTAATAGGTTGGGTTTTAAGCTACATTATCTATCACATAAGGTGAGATGCTGGTGGTACCCAAAAAAGTGGTTCACCTAGCATTAGTCATCTTGAATTATTGTTTTTAAGTTGAAACTCATTTGGGTTTGATTGTGTTTTTCCAAGCTCAAGCTCGGTTTTGTAGAGCTTAATCATTGACTGAGCTTGAGCATGAGCCAGGCTCATCTTGACTGGTGATCGGTGGTCATCATGTCCTTCAGCCCCTTGTTGGTGCAGACTGTGGTCAAGTGTGCTAAATACTTGTGGTGCTGGTTCACCTGCTCAAAGTGGGGCCAGTTCAGTGGGTAGTGTGTGGTTTGGATCCATTTTGGGTCTAGGGCCTAACTTAGGTACAATTTCTTGATGTTAGTTTGAGACCTTAGTGAGTTCACACATATGGCTTTTGGTTCCAAGCACTTTTGGATCACTTCCACTATGGCCTTCTTGTCTTTTTTCTTTGGGATTTGGGGTTGGATTTGACATTTCTTCTCAAGTGATCGATGATGATTGCACAACTCTGCCTTGGGGACCTATTATTATTTATAATTACATATCCTAATTTTTTATGTTGACAAGTTTTTACATAGTAGAATACGTATACACAAGTTAACTGACATGAGAGTCTGACTTTGCTACTATTTGCCATGAAATATTTTTTAGAGAAATAAATATATATTCAATGACCTTTCAAGGTCGGGTAAAGCTATGGTATGTTAACATTTCTCATACATCAACTATTTTTACCACTTTAAGGACTCATGTTACTACTTTGAGGACTAATATTACTATTTTGAGGACTCATATGGTAAACTAAGAAAATTTACCACTTTAAGGACTCATGCTACCACTTTGAGGACTAATATTACTATTTTGAGGACTCATGTGGTAACTAAGAAAATTTACCACTTTAAGGACTCATGTTACCACTTTGAGGACTAATATTACTATTTTGAGGACTCATTTTACCACTTTTAAGGAAATTGTATGCATGTCATATATTAACATATTGTAGAATTTTCCTTCAAGGTCAATGCAAGAATATTACATATACCTGAGCTATCCTAGACTTCTCATAACCACTTCATCACATAAACACTCGCCAAGACATACAATGGTCAGTATACCATATTAAATGAACTCTGAGATAACTTGCCATGAAGCTAACAAAAATAAGCAGTTTGTAATAGGAACATGATTTGCGAAGTTAATAATGTTAATCTCTATAATTTCTTTGTTAGTTTATAGTATTTTCTAGTTATTTACTTTGTTTATTTGTTTGATAGGTTGCAATGAGACATCAAGTTTAAGAGCCAATACGAAAATTTCACCTAAGCACGCTAATCCTAATGCTTTTAGGTTTTGGATTTTCTACACAACAAGAAAGATGAATGCAACTTTTAAGCATATAAAAGGGGATCATATGCATCAGCTCTCCTCTCTCATGCGTAGCCTTTGCTATTACTTTTTCCTCCCCTTCTTTATTTTTTTTATATTTTCCTTTCTATGAATAACTAAACTTTTCTTAGTGAGGGTGTTGCCTGAAGCCCCTAGACATGATCCACAAAATTGTTTGACATTCAATTTTCATTTTTTCAATTAATTAAGATGAGGCTTTTGTTTACTAATTGTTCATCGATGAATTCTGTGTTTGTATGCTTTGATACGCAACGTATGCATGTGATAGGAGCATTTTATACGACATTTATATTATTAATCCCTATATTAATCTTTGTTAGTTTGCTTTATTTTCCCTTTATTTTTATGTTTATTAATTAGGTTTTTCATAGCGAATATAAAAAAAAGGAGATAATATGGAAGAAAGATGCATAAAAAAGAAAATCTTGGAGTCTAGACTCGAGTAGGAGACCTTGATGGACCGAGGAGCCCAATCCATAAAGATGATGCAGCGAATTAAGGAGATATTCACATAAATATTGATGATGACATGGCTTATTCTCATTGGACAGAGTGATGTGGAGAAATCCTAATTCAATCAGAGAATCAAGAAGTTGGCTTTCTTTACACCTCAAGGAATCTCAAACCAAAAAAGAAAGAGAGAGGACTCCAGAGCACTATAAAAAGGCTAGAAAAGATGACGAGAAGTCTCTTACACGCGAGAATCAAGCAGAGAACTAAAGCACAAGAATCAAAACAGAGCAATTTTTTACTAGTCGAACCCATTTTTGGACTCCGGTTTTAGGATTTTTCTATTTTCTTTCTTATGAACCTTTGTGAGATTTCAATTCAAACTATGTGCACCTAATTTCTTAGTAGTTGAGGGTTGTTGAACCTCTAATCATGATTGTATGCCATGCTATGACATTTAATTAGTTTTTGTTTATTCAATGGTGAGAACTTAATTACTATTTTTACATTGATGATTTCTTTATGTGCTTTCTTTGGTGGCCAACTTAGATTGCATGTTTAGGATTCTATTGCTATGAATGATCATTGCCTGTTCCTTTTAAGAAGGTTCTGTTGAAAGTTCTAGAGTAGTAAATTGTCTATAAAACAAGTGATTAGGTTCCTAGATTAATTGAGACGCGTCGCACTCATGATGTCTTGTGATGTTTCGTTTTTCTTATTTAATGATTTCTATATGTTAAACCTAGAGTTGCGTTAACCTAGGTTGCATTTTAGAAAATATGTTAGGTGTGGAGCGTCTCTCACCTAGCATACAAGTAAGGAAAAACAATACGTTAATTTAGGTGTTGGGTTAACTTGAGCATCTTCATCCATAGATAAATAAGACTAGGTTAAACATGGTTTGCATACTTGATTGATTGGTGATGGATACATTCCCTGACTTTATTTTTTCTATTGATTTTGAACCTTAAGCAATTTCATTATTTGTTATTTACTTTTACTTGTTTTCACAACTTCACAAGCAACTTTTAAAACTCAGAAAGTCTTACCTTTTAGACCTTAATGATCTATGCTTGTTTAATCTAATAAGAATACATTTAGGTTTCATTGTCAGAAAATAGCCTAGGTTAATTTAGAGCACTTTATGCCTAGTGTACGAAGTAAGAAAGGATATATAATAGATTGTGTTCAAGTGTACTGAGCTAATATGAGCATCTTCATCTAAGTTAATTGGATTAGAATTGAACAAATTGTTTTGTACGTGATTGTTGAGGCTGTATGCATCTCCCTAGCTAGCTTGCTTAATTTTCCCATTGATTTCAAAACCAACTTAAAAACTATTTTATGTTTTCATTACTTTCTATCCTCCTTCTCTCCATATTTTATTCCCGTACCAAATGACATCCAAAAATCACCAAAATTTGTGTGCTAGTCCTTCCGTGTGTCTAGTATAAGCCAGTAAATTTCATAATTTTATGAGTATTTTAGGTTAGGTAATTAATTATATTTTTGACTGCTATTTACTAGGAACAGTGGTCACTTTTCTGACATTGTTTTGAGTAGATAGAAGAGAGACCCTTGTTTATCCTTGTTACAATTGACAATCTTAAGTATGAATAAGGAAAAGAGTTAGATTACACATTTAGCTTTCAGTTGGAAATAGCATTAATATAGACTGGACTATTATGTCTCATATCCATAAACCTAAGTAGCAAAAAAATGAGAACACTCAAAATTAGGCCCCAAGCATCCCATCTTCCCCTGCCATGCATTCTTGAATGCATATACGAACTATAATATGATTGTAATACACAAAGCTAGACAAGTAGATGAAAATTTCACTAGGGCTGGGCATTTTAATCCGAAAACACAAAAAAATTGGACCGGACCATCCAGTGATCCAATTTAGGGTGGAGTTTTTACGAAAAATACTCGTAAATCA
The DNA here is from genome assembly GCF_958449725.1 of Rosa rugosa. Classification (NCBI taxonomy): domain Eukaryota; kingdom Viridiplantae; phylum Streptophyta; class Magnoliopsida; order Rosales; family Rosaceae; genus Rosa; species Rosa rugosa. Next base: position 3,086,668 of record NC_084823.1, on the reverse strand, counting down.
GAGGACTGAACTGTTGAAGAAAAACGTCGGCCCGGTCCTAGTCTAGGAAATTGATCAATTAGAAAACCCAAATATATATAGAGGGCCCTTCTAGTGAAGGGTCCCTTTTTTTTGCCATTTTAAGGGATCACTTATTAGACCAACTTTTTGGTCACATATCGGTATCTCGATCGTTCAGTTTTTAGGTCTCCATGACTAGATAACTTTTGTAAATTTTTAGCCAAATTGATAAACGTTAAGGTATCGAACTAGATCAAATCAATGGACAAACCGAACCTGTCCAACCTAAACTATTCATGTTCATAATGGTAAATCACGATTATGAACACCCAAACGATCATCAATGTGGCTGAAAAATTTGCAGAAGTGATCTACTCATTGAGACCTTTTTTTTTTTTTAATCAAACCTCACAAATGCGAGGAAAAATATTTATTAAAAGTAAAGGAAAATACAAGTAAGAGGAGAGGACATATCCTGCACCTTCCAGAAGTAAAATACTACTGATGAGGAATGACAGACATCATCCTGCCTTCCAAAACAAAAGAAATCATCTAAAACGAAAATTAGGGAGACCCAACTTATCTCTTAAACAAAATTGATTAACGAAACTAGGAGATGAATCAAACCAAGTAAAGCCCACAAGATGCCGATGTGTAACTAAATATGGATCCCACAAGAAATCCCTTGAAATGGCTGAAAAAGGGTATACTTTTTTTTTTTTTTTAATAAGAAACAGGATCTCTTAGTCGAAGGGCTCCATATATATAGGAAAATCATCCGTACAGTACTTGGCATTTCGCCCGTTATAAATTTTAGTACCTTAAGTTTCAAAAATATCAGAATGGTAATTGAGATTCTAACCCTGACCCAATAATAGTACCTGGAGCTGTTAGCTTCTTTACAGAGGCTGCCATCTATCATTTTTTCATGGAAATTTTTCGTCTATTCAGGTCTTGATCTATCTTTTTTTTTTTTTTCCTTTTCTTTTTCTAAGCGTCTTCGCCCACATCTCTGTTTTTTTTAGAGAATGAATTGCATTTATACGCAATTGAGATACAAGTATATGATATAAGTATGGGAGAGTCAAAAATGACAATCCACAACCTAATATGAAAGTCAGGAAACAAAAGCGCACTCACTACTAACTAGCTACGCTGTCTATAACTTTCACAAGAATATTTACTTATAACCAGAAAGCGGAAGAAGTGGAAAAATGTCTTCATTTCTTCTCTTAAACCTAATCTAGAAGTCAATTGGTTGAAGGAGTAGAAAAGAATACTTCAATTCAGGGTTAATTCAATGATTCTATTCATCCCACAATGGGTGTATATATACAAGTACAAAGGAGTAGTCTAACTCTAATAGGAAACAATCTTTCCATAATTGCAGGATATCCTAATTAAATAAAATCCTAATTATATATAGATTTACAGCGATTCTACACTCCCCCTCAAGTTGGTGCATAGATGTCTATCATGCCCAACTTGTCAACTGAGCTGTCAAATACCTTCCTGGACACTCCTTTAGTAAGAACATCAGCTAATTGCTCCTCTGAGTTTACAAATGGAAAGCGAATAACCTTTCTGTCAAGATTTTCTTTAATAAAATGACGGTCAACCTCCACATGCTTTGTTCTATCATGCTGAACTAGATTATGTGCAATCTCAATGGCAGCTGTATTATCACAATGCAAATCCATAGGCTTTTTAAGCTTGTAACCCAGGTCTTTCAAGACATTACGAATCCACAACATTTCACAGACTCCGTGTGCCATACCTCGGAACTCAGCTTATGCACTTGATCTGGCAACAACTTTCTGCTTTTTGCTACGCCAAGTGACAAGGTTCCCTCCAACAACGGTGAAGTACCCAGATGTAGAACGTCTGTCAGTTTTATCACCAGCCCAATCTGCATCTGTGTACCCAACAACTTCCAATTCATCTTTTTTTTGAAACAGTAACCCTTTACCTGGTGCCATCTTCAAGTACCTCAAAATACGAAAGACTGCATCCATATGCTCTTCACTAGGACAATGCATAAATTGACTAACAACACTCACAGCATAAGCAATATCAGGTCTCGTATGTGAAAGATAAATCAACCTTCCTACAAGACGTTGATACCTCCCTTTATCAGTTGGAACTTGATCAGGATAAATAGCAAGTTTGTGATTCATCTCAGTAGGTGTCTCCATTGGTCTGCAGTCCAGCATCCCCGTTTCAGCAAGTAAATCAAGGACATACTTCCTTTGTGAAAGCAAAATCCCCTTCTTAGACCTCGCAACTTCAATACCCAGAAAATACTTCAGTTGTCCCAGATCCTTCATTTCAAACTCCTTTGACAAATACTTTTGCAATTCATTCATCTCTTTCGGATCATCCCCTGTAACAATCATGTCATCAACATACACAATAAGAGCTGTAATCTTACCATTCTTGCGTTTGATAAACAAGGTATGGTTAGAATTGCTCTGTCTGTATCCAAAGGCTTTCATGGACTTTGAAAATCTTCCAAACCAAGCTCTTGGAGACTGCTTCAGGCCATACAAAGACTTCTTCAATTTACACACCTTGCCAACGTCACTTGGGTAATTCTTAACACCTGGGGGCACATCCATGTACACTTTTTCCTCCAAATTCTCATTAAGAAACGCATTCTTCACATCAAACTGGTGTAAGGGCCAATCTTTGTTTGCTGCAAGTGAGATTAGAATCTGGACAATATTAATCTTTGCCATAGGTGCAAAAGTCTCCTCATAATCAATCCCATAGCGTTGTGTATATCCTTTGGCAACCAACCTCGCCTTGTATCTATTAATAGTTCCATCTGCATTAAGCTTCATAGTAAATACCCAACGACATCCTACAGTCTTCTTTTCAGCCAGCATAGATACTAGCTCCCATGTTGCATTCTTTTGAAGAGCTTCCAATTCTTCATTCATCGCCTTTGTCCATTTCGGATCCATCAATGCATCCTGCACGTTACTAGGAATAGATACAGTAGATAATTGATCAACAACAAGTGCATGTGACCCAGAAATCCTATGGTTAGACATAAAATTAGCTATAGGGTATTTAGTTTTGGCTTTGATATCTGGTTCATATTGTTTCTTAGGAATTCCCTTGGTAACCCTTTGTGATTTCCTAGGTTCGACACTTTCTAACCCAGAAGACTCATTAAAGTTTAGGGGTACCTGAGGTGGATCATTCTGACCGGGATCTTCAGTTGGTGATGCAGAAAGGGGAATATCTTGTGTGTGAGCTTCAGATACATCTCGATTTTGATTCAAACTATCCAGAAAAGTCGTCTCTTCTATCTCGGAATTCACAACGCTCTGTTCGGCAGTTGCATTCTCTGTTTCGAAAGTTACAACACTCTGTTCGGCAGTCGCATTCTCTGTTTCGGAATTCACAACACTCTGTTCGGTAGTCGCATTCTCTGTTTCGGAATTCACAACACTCTGTTCGGCAGTCGCATTCTCTGTTTCGGAAGTCACAACACTCTGTTCGGCAGTTGCATTCTCTGTTCCAGAATTTCTACCTTCAAATTGTTCCTCCAAATTTTCCAAGTCTTCAAAGACATCAAAGTCAATAATAGAACAAGGATTCCCTTCACAACCTTTCTCCCCCTGAAGGGAAGACTGAGAAGCTCCCCCTGAGTAATATGGCTCAGATTCACGGAATGAGACATCAAGAGATATATGTATTGTATTAGTGAGTGGATCATAACATCTGTAGCCCTTCTGGAAGTCAGCATAACCAACAAATATACACTTACGGGCACGGGGATCAAGCTTGCTGCGTTGAGGCTTGGGAATATGAACGTAAGCTGTGCACCCAAACACCTGGGGCTCCAAATTAGGCATAGAAGGGATGGTCAAAAGTGTATGAAGCTTCTGATAAGGATTCTGAAACTCAATCACCCGTGAAGGAGTACCGTTGATAAGATATGCTGCTGATTTTACTACTTCGCCCCAATAGGACCGAGGTACATTCATGCCAAACAAGGAAGCACGAACAACTTCCATCAACTGCCTGTTTTTCCGTTCTGCTAAACCATTCTGTTGAGGAGTATAAGAATTGGAGGTTTGATGACGAATTCCATGTGACCGGCAAAATTCAATCATAGGGCCATTCACAAACTCTCCACCATTATCAGACTGAAACACTCTGATGGATTGTTGATACTGAGTTGCCACCATTTTGTGAAATTCGGTAAACATTCCAAATACATCACTCTTATTCTTCAGTAATGACACCCATGTCATGCGAGTGCAATCATCAATAAACGTTACAAAATACCGAGCTCCAGAAAGAGAAGGAATTTTCGCAGGACCCCAGACATCGGAGTGAATCTTCATAAAAGGAACAGGACTTTTATTAAGATTTGGTGAATATGAAATACGGTGACTCTTGGCCAGTTCACAGATGTCACAGTGGAAATCCCACAATGGGTGTATATATACAAGTACAAAGGAGTAGTCTAACTCTAATAGGAAACAATCTTTCCATAATTGCAGGATATCCTAATTAAATAAAATCCTAATTATATACAGATTTATAGCGATTCTACAGAAGGAACACAGACAGTGGTGGCCTCGTTAAAACCTTGTTCGGATAAAACCCAATGGGAAAAACTCCGAACTGAGGAAAGAGTACCACCGACAAGGAAAACATGGCATATGGATACATCACGAACACAATTGTATTCCTCCGAAACTTGAAAGCAATCCAAACTGGTCTTGTGATCGATGTCTCTAAAAATGCTTCATGACCAAAGAACCCTTCTGGACAACAATAGACCCATTTGTTCTTTCCAACCCAAAAAATTCCCTCGCTTTGGACAGTTGTCATGTACCAACTGCTGTGTAACCAGCAACATTCGTCCACTCCCGCAAAATAGGGTCAGTTACTTCATGCGAGTAACCGCATCGAATCTTCCTGCAACCGTTCCTACTCTCGCCGGTGAAACTGGACCGCCACCAATGTCGAGACTCGAACGTGATAATCTGCAGGTTATCTTGGAAATCATCTAGTAGGAGAGAGACGAAGTCTCCCTTAATTCCTTCATGAGAACCAGACATTCCAGGCAAGCCGATGGGCTCGATTTATATAGGGGAGCTTTTCATCAGACTAGAAGCATTATCAGAAGCCATAATGTAACTGCTGTGTTGTAATCAAACACACAGAAAACAAACCACATAACACAAAAAGTGTACTGTCTGGGAAGACCCACTATGCCAAAAAATGCTTCAGACCATACCCCTCAGACGACAGAAGAGGTTTTTTCTGTTGTCTGATTTTTTTGAACGTCTTCAGACGACAGTTTTAACTATTTCTGTTGTCTAAATAGTATCAAAATCAATACTAGATCAATTTTTTCAAGTTTGTTGTAATTTAGAAAACTCAGACAACAGAATTCTGTTGTCTGAGTAAATGAAGAAATTATTTCTTCTTGTGTGGACAAAAACCTATTTTTGGCTGAACTAAAACTTATCTATCTTTTAATAGACCTAGACCCGGCCACGTGCTTTCCCACACTTGGTGAAAAAAAAAATCATAAAACTCACACTACTACAAATATGGGCTACTAGGACACCCTATAAGGACACAGTTTTATTGAAGTATCCTAATAATCTTAAGAGGACTCTAGTTGAAGAAAACAGGAGTAGCTAGCCCCGCCCATTTTTTTTTCGCCAAAAGTTAAAATTCTCAATTTTCGTTTTCCCACACACATTCACATTTTAGTTGACCGCTCTCTCATTCTCTCTCATCTGCATCTCTTCCTAGTCGAATGAACCGAACCAAATTGGAGCTCAGATTCTTTAGCTCTGAGGAAAACAAATTGACTCACCCGTGGTGAGTGATTCTCTCTCCTTCTCCATCTGTCTCTCGCCTTTTCTTCTGGCCAGATCTATATGCTTTGGTTCATGATTAAATGCCTATTTCTCTCAAACGCTCGTTTTCTCCCACAACCCCTCCTTCCCTTTATCACCGATCTCAATGTCACCCACCAAATTGAGTTTCGAAGAACTTGGTGGCCACTGGGTTGACCTGGATTTAGGGATTATTCGCTTTGGGTATCTCAATTCAATCTCGTCTCTTGTCGAACCCGATTCAACTCAATGCTTGAAATTCAACAACAGGGTTTCTCGTGTCGGGCTCTTCCGAACGGCGTGTGGAAGCACTTGATCGAAGCAGCAGTAGCACATGTTACCCTCCACCTCTGTCGCGAGTTTGGTGAATATGGTATGTAATGTCGTGTGGTCTTGATAATCTTTTCCATCTATAAACTTGCATTGTTGCATGTGGTTGTTGAAATTTGGGTATGTGCAGTCAGTAATCACATTCTCAGTTTACAACAATTTTCGCAAGTATCGTGCATTATTTGAGGTTTTGATTTTACAAGTCTTCTGATTTTATGAGCTGTAAGGTTGTGGCTGTGTTACAGTAAAGTTGACAATGTCGTTTTTAGTACTTATGTTCTATGTCAATATGACAGGCTGTTATTAAGCTAGCAACTCTTTTGAGTGAGAACATGAGAGAGTTGTCTCATATATGGGCACCTCCAATATATATATATATATATATATATATATATATATATATATATATATAGAAGATTTCTTAGCTCTGATAAGAGAGACAGGGATATGTCAGAAAGGTGTCTATTGAAGATTAGATCCACAATCATACCTCCTCCAATAGATCTCTCCAAGGTACTCGCTTCTCTATTCTCTCTTTTTTATTGATCTTTGCCTTCTAGTCCAGTTGGTTAACCTCTGTCATGAAAACGCATTGACATAAGTTAGGATTTGGACTAATTAAACTTATATATGATTGCTAGCTAGGGGTAAAGTTATGTTTAAAGGTTTACAAAAACATAGAGGAAAAGAGATAAGGGTCTTGATTTATATGAAAGAGGGCCAGAAAATATTCTATGGATTGTAAGCTCATATTATCTTGTATTTGAGCCTTCTCTTGATGGTTGTTTCCAGAATGGATGACAAGGTTAAGATTAAGAGTGGCTGTATGAAATTGCATTATACATGGATTATGCTGCTGTATGCAACATGTATTATATATATATATATGTGTATATATATATATATATGTATATATATATATATATATATATATATATATATATATATATATATGTATATGCACATATAAATTTCCTTTTTGTGTTCTTATCTTCCAAAACCAGGTACTTGTCAGAGATTTAAAGACAAAGTTGCTCACTAGGATGCACGATATGCTATCAGTGGTACGAAGGTTCAAACTATTCAAGCATGGGATGGTATATCCGCTTACTAGGGTTGCATGCCTTGAAGAACAGACATTTAATTAATGATATGCTGAAAATTCCCGAGATATCCGCTTTCTTCATTCATTTTCTCTTGCTTGACCTGCAGAACTCAATCCATTTGCAAATATGGAATAAGCATTTTTTTTTTTAAATTTCATTTCTTCAGGCCTGGAGGAGTACTAGATATTTGTGCGTACATGTTTGAACTCTGCAGGTTAGGCTATTAGTTTCAGACTTTCAGTTATGTTAGTTTGCTTATTTTGATTTCTCATACACTTGTGTCTTGACTTAAACTACAAGATTGTTTTGTCAATTTCTCAGCTAGCTATAGGTCATACACACCAAAGGAAAGTGTGTTCAGACTCAGGGGACACTATTCAGAATGGTGTCTGCTGCCCCCTTTTGTTGTAGTGGTTACGTGCATTGTGGGATCAGTGATTATAAACCATGTGCCTCAGGAGCATACTTATGGACTATTGCGACTCAATCAGGTTTATGACTTTGTACTCCCTTTGCTTTCTGTCTCAATACTAGTTTGTCATTTTAATCTCTTTTTTATCTGTTAATGAATATAATTATCTAAGAGGTATATCTTCAATGATAGTTTTATGTCAACTTTTATGTGAACTTAACTTAGTTGCAAACTTCTTATACTGTTTCAAACTTGTTATAGCGTTTTATGAATTGATTAAGACTGAACCACATATGTGCACATTCTAAATATACGAAAGTTAAACTACATTTTTTTGGTTGTTGTTGGTTACTGCAAATACTTAAATAGTAGCACATTTAATTGGATTTCTCCTTTTATGAGTTGTATGCAACTGGTCTCATTCTTTGTTTTCGTATAGGTCAACTGAAATCGTATTGTTCAGTAGTGATGGAATGCTATCTTTGCTATCTGTGTTATTAAATTAACAAGATTCCAGTGTTTGTATTAGAAGTTTGTATGTTGAGATTTTACTAGTATATATGAGATTAAGACATCAGTGAATAGCTATTTGCCTATCAAAGATGCTTATGTTTGACCTGGGAATGATCCGCTGGAGTAGGAAGCACACTTTCTGTTGGAGAAATTTCCTAAGATATAAAAAGAAGGTAATATCAAACTCCCACTTTGTACTTATCCTACTTGAAATCGTTCATGCATGAATTAGAACTGCACTCATTGTTGATGCTTTTGATAATGCAGTATAAGTTTTTATTGGAAAACACGAGTTAAGTTGAGCTTATTTTTTGTTTGATTAATTTGATTGGAATTAATGTACATCTTTGTAGACTTTGAAGTTCCTTCAGATGATGGCAAAAAGAAGAAAGCCATAACATCAATCGGAATATTAACAGCAGCACTTCTGCTTCTGCTTTTGGTTGCAGGTATTATGTGGAGTAAGGGCTACATAGGAGGAAAGATCGCTGCAGATAAAGGTTTGAAGCATGTTAAAGTCTAGTGTGGTCAAAGTCGTAACTAGTATCTTTTATCTCCTAAGATTCAAGTTTTGCCTTGTCCACAATGTCTAAATAGTTCAACTGTTGTCTTTATGAACAAGAGATAAGCTTAATACTTTATCTTAATTGACATGGAAGCAGAGCTCAGAGAAATGGATTTGCAGACATGATTTTTTACTTTAAAACAGATATTAGGTAAATGATCGAGATAAGATGGTTTTTTGGTTCTCGATCTCGATCATTATGTAACTGTTGGCTAGGTTTAGAGTTGGAACTATGAATTGTATTTTGGATGATGTTGATGCAATGAAACGTAGGCATCATTTTGAATGCTGATTTTAGTCCAATTTTATGGTTTTGATGATTGTAAATGAATGATGTTGAAATGGTTGAAAGGCAACATATGTATATATATGCAGGTTTCACAATTTATGTTGTATCAAGAAAATAGAAACAACATAAACAAATGATCATCTGTTGTTTCTACCACGTTCAAACAACAGAAAAGTAGAGTGCAAAGAGCTCTCAGACAACAGAACTAGGTGGTTGATATGTTGTTTTTACCTACTTCAAACAACAGAAAAGTGGAGTTCAAAGAGCTCTCAGACAACAGAAGTAGGTGGTTCATATGTTGTTTCTACCTACTTCAAACAACATAAAAATATATTTCTAATCATTCTCAAACAACAGAACATAACTAAAACAATGGTTTAAAGTCCAAACAAACAACAGAAAAATGAGATTGAATACTAATTCAAACAACAGAAATTTGGGTAAGACTATACTCCAAGTGACAATCAAACAACATAAAAAAACTAAAACTGTAGTTGGAAATCAAATCTAACCACAAGAATCACAATTATCTGTAGTCCAAAGAAATCTCAAACAACATAACTCACGATATAAATGTTGTTACATACGAAATCAGTCGACATATAACTGTCATTGTTCTTCAAATCAGACGACAGAAACAACATAAATATGTAGTGGTATGGTGTTTCAGACGACAGAAAGACCCCGATTCTTCAATATTAGGTACTTCAGACGACAGTACCTTAAACTGAATCTGTCGTCTAAGTGCATTATCAACGACGGAGAATATCTGTCGTCTGAGTGGCTAAGAGACGGCAGCCACCTAGACGACAGATTTTTACTTCATCAGACGACAGATATGGTCTGTCGTCTAAAGACTCTTTTGGCATAGTGACCAGACCTGTCTCCCAAAAATGGGAGAGAACGTGGGGAGGGGGGAGAACTTGTTGGCTGTGTCCAACGGACACCAGTTACTGCTCTTGCACACAGTAAAGCATGGATCCATCTTCTGAATTCTTCAGTTGAAGTAGTTTGCTCTTTGGTTACCTGCATAACCAAATTGACTCATCTCCACAATTGAGTTGAAGTCTGTCAAAATTCTGTATCTTATTGCTTGCAAAGATTTGAATGCTCCTGCAATCATCATATTTTTTTTTTTGAGGGGAATGAAAGACTAATTCATTGATGAAGCATCATTACAATCATTGATTAAACTAGCCTCCACAGACGGAGGAATATCTGAGAAATAATCTATCTGAAAATCATCATGCTTGGCCTCCTGCGCCAAAATATGGGCCACACTATTGGCCTGCCTAGCTACCTTGAGCACACGAGCATCCAATGCTTCATGTAACAAAGCTCGCAGGTCTACCAGCAAAAAACCCAGCTCCGATCAATCCAATGAAGATGAGGACAATGCTGACACCAAGTCCAGGCAGTCCGACTCCACAATCAAAGGTGTAAGATGATTATCAATGACCAACTGCACTCCCAGTATCAATGCTAATAGCTCGGCATGTCTAGCTGATTGAGCAATTGTAACAGAATGTCGAAACCCATGAAGAAAAGTCCCTACATGATCTCGGAACACCCCACCTAAACCCGTACGACACAAGGTCTGATCAAAAGCAGCGTCAACATTCAACTTCACAAAGCCAACTGGTGGTTTCGACCATTTGGGTACTGGACGAGCTGCCAACCCCAACCGGGTAGTAATGCGAGCTGCTTTAAATTCTGCCAACCAACCCAATGACATTGGGACAATCTCTGAGGCCTGCTTAAAATCACCTCCCCAAACTTTAGCATTTCTATTCCTCCAAGTAGCCCACAAAATCATCAACAAAGAGGCAAAATGATGAGGAGATGTCGCTGAAACAACTGTGCGCCAATCTGCTACAGTGGAAGGGGCCGAAACAAGGGGAATATTGGCACCCTGAATCAAACTTGTAGCATGGGGACAGTCACGAATTGCATGGAGAGGAGTTTCAACTTCTTCATCACAAAGTGGGCATTGGGTGTCTATATCAACACCACGTTCATTAAGCCGACCCCGAGTAGGAAGAATGTTAGAGGCTGCTTTCCAAGCACATATTTTCACACTGCTTGGAACCTGAGCTTTCCACAGCTGACGCCAAAGAGTAGCACTTGGATTCGGTATGGATGAAACATCATCAAGAATCCTATTCCTAGCTACATGGTAGGCCGACTTTACCGTGAACTGGCCTTTTTTATCTGCACCCCAAATCCATCTATCCTCATGAACCCGAGGACTAAGAGGAAGAGTGAGGATCTTCTGAACAATAGAATCAGGAAAAAGTTCAGATAAAAGAGTAACATTCCACACACCTGGAGAGATGAAAAGATCAGCAACGAAAGTTGCTCGACTCGAGAAGTAAGCACCCAAATCCTCACCCATCAACCACGGATCCCGCCATATATTGGTAGACAAACCATTCCCAATGTGACGTTTAATGCCCGCTTTAAGTATGTCTCGGCCTTGCAAGATACTTCGCCATGCAAAAGATGGTTGGGAACCTAGCTCAGCTTCCCAAAAGTTACTGTAGGGGAAGTATAGAGCTTTAAAAAGTTGACCGATCAGGGAGTCAGGATATTGGAGTAACCGCCACCCTTGCTTGGCTAACATAGCCAAGTTAAAAGCGAAAAGATGTCGGAAACCCATACCTCCCATACTTTTGGGTTTACAGAGGTCATCCCAAGCCCGCCAATGCATAGCTTTCTTGTCGTCCGTACTGCCCCACCAAAATTGTGCACAAAGCTGGTGGAGTTCCTGAATAAGATTCTGAGGGAGTAGGTAGCAATTCATGGTATACAGTGGTAGAGCCTGAGCCACCACCTTGATTAAGATTTCTCTACCGGCAGCACTAAGCAATTTGGATCTCCAACCTGTCAATTTTTTTGACAGGTTATCTTTAATATAAGCAAAAGTTTCTGACTTGGATCTACCAATAAGGGTCGGAATCCCCAAATACTTAACATGCAATCATCATATTGAAAACCCACAACAGTCATATAAATGAAGACAATTAAAACACAAAGCAAAATGAAAGAGATCCTGCAAAACAGAGTCAGAATTAATAACCCAAAACAAACTAAAAGCAAAATTGAAATAAGGAGGCTTAAGCATCTCAAAGAATGCATCTTGAGAGAGAGCCTGAAGAACTATAAAGTGATCAAGAATGGGTGACTTCAGATGGAATCACAATCGGGTTCCAGAAATGGCGCTCCCGTGTGCTTGAATTTGTTGGGGTGCTTTCCAAACCGCTCGATCATAACCGCCTGGGTATTGGACACCAGAAACGCACGACTCCAATGTATCGGAGGAGGACTGAGGTTGATGACATCATGGCCGTGGTGGTGATTGCGAGCGAGGACTCTGCGCCACCTCTGCGAGCGACGACTCTGCGCCTTACGTTGGAGAGGACCCATCAAGTCTCTGTGGCGACACCAGTTTTCTGTTGGTGAACTTCTTTGGTTGAGATTTGCTGCTGATATCAAGGTCTGATTGGACACCCCGCCCACATCTCTGTTGCCATTTGAATTACCGAAATCTGAGTGTTATATAAAACCCCCACTGTGAGAATGGTTGTAGGATCAAATACCTCCTAAGTATACTGCTCATTGTACTTTGGGCTTACTGTTATTTATGGTTGATTTCAATATTTTACATCTCGTCAATTTGCTTCACGATTGACTCTCAGATCCGTTAGAAATTGGAATCATATTCGATCCATTTGATGTTTTTATGTATAAGTGTTTGGATCTTTATGATCAATCTATGTATGCATGTGTTTCTGCATTTCAATTTCGTAAGAATTAGCCTGGATCGGATTGGCTTTAAACAAAGAAATTTTGTGTTTTCATGGTTGCTGCATTGGTCTAAATTGATTAGGATTAGGTGTGATTAGCGTGGACTGGGAGTAGTGTAAGCAATGGAGATAACACTGGTGGTGAGGATTATAAGATGTAATTTGTTCTTTCAGTCGCCACTTTCTTTTTTGTTAGATTACTCTGGTATACTTTCCACTACCTCGTCCTCGCGCCACGAAAGCGACGCTCCGGTGGTCAACGCAAGCGTCGTCCCCAATTCGCGGCCGCATTTTCCTACAACCTGCACAAGCGGCTCTAGCAACACCGGACAGATTTCAATTCGGATTATTGGCGCCAGAGAACAGGAAGACCGCTAAAATAGTACTGAAACAAAGGCTTTGCAGGGTCACCGTGGAGACTCTGTCTCTCACTCCAAAACGGCAAAGCCCAGTCCTTCAATCTTTAATACAAAACCCAGATGCGGCCAATTCTTATGGGAGCTCATTAGAGAATGCAGATGTTAATATCTAAGACCCAAAACTGAATGAATTGCAATCCATATTATGAATTCAGCACCTATGAAATTCTCTTGACAGAACATGCATGCATGCATGGTAAACTTCCATTTTTCTTTTTTCATGAATTGATCATACAATCTAAAATCAAGTATCAATTACAAGGCTTGCAATCCAAACCCAACAAAAAAAAAATTTGCAATCCCAGATTTCCATTGTAGATTCGGAACCTTTTTGTAGAATTAATTACCAAATTCATTTGATATTTGGCATGTCCAATTCGATACCTAGAAAGTAATAAATTTTTCTTTGATCTCAAAAGATCTGGAAGAGGAAAAAAGAAGATGTGAGAGAGAGAGAGAGAGAGAGAGAGAAGAGAGAGATGCTTGGAGGAAAAAAAAAGGGTCTCTTCCCGTATACCCAAAAAGCCTCTACATTTTGCCCAACTGCCCAACACTTTTGTATTACACTATTACTTTTGGGGAAAGACTAATAGGGATAAGTCTATTTGGTAATGCCTTTTGTATCCTATGTTGACTCTTGGTTTTAATAGTATTATAAAAAAAAAAAAAACTTCATTTTAAACGACAAAAACGAAAACAAGACTAGCCTTTAACATGCCTAAGTTTTTCACCTAACGACCTCTTGCCTAACGGTTACTTTAACAGGCGGAATCACTGCTGCTTGTCCTAATTTTTGGTTTTAAAACTGGTTTTTTCGGTTGAATAGTACAATCAGAACTTTGAGTTTCTATAGGATGCAGGCATCTGGATAGTGAATTTAAGAAGAAACATAAAGACAACTATAATTAAGGAAATTTAATGACAACTATAAATGTTTGAAGAAATGGGTGAGCAACCATACGAATTTATTTATTCAAATATACATACATGTTAAACATTCAGAGCCTCATTCTCAGGTAAACAGCAAAAGCTGTTTAGCTATCCATAAGAATGAGAACATGTACTTACTTGTACTAAAGCACACTACTTCACTTCTAGATAGGAAAGAAAGCACACTACTATGACTCTTTTCGAATATCGGATTGATGTCTCCGTTTTTCGAATCTAGAACTGATATGGAAATTTTTGAATGCTTTACAAATGAAACTAAAGCTCCTTATATAGAGAGCGGACCTCAACCTAAAATTCAAAACATTTAATGTACAGAACAACTCCGTGACTTTTCAGCTTTCTGAGTGCTCCTGATAATGGAGGTCAGATGGAGAAAGCCGAAAAGGAGTGGGTGAAGCGTCACTTTCTTCTTTTTGAAAAAGCAAAAGTAGCCTTTAGAAAAAGTCTAAAGTTCTACAGTTGCAAAGTTGGTGCTTTATTCTTCACCTGTAGCTTCACATGTTCTCATTTGTTTCAGAATGGTGGCCAAAGACAAAGGAGTTGTTGTCTGTCTGGGCCATGCGAGTGGTTGTAACGTTGTCCTCGACATCTGTATCAACATACATCTTATAGTGGTTGTCATTTTCAAGCTTTTCCACCCACTGCATGCATGCCATTGTCGAGTCTATCTCTTTTCTGGTGAGAGATAGAAATAGGTCACTGCTGACTACGTCAGGATGATCATAGGCAGTGATAATAGTTTTCTCTCCTGCTGCCAGGAAGGTATTGCTGATGTCTTCAGATATGATCTTTTTAATGTACTCCAGGGCCATGGCCTTCATCCATGGGATGCTTGAGTTTGGCTGACCATTATACCCAACGCAGGCAGGTTAGAGATATTCTCTTTGAATGATTCTCACATAATGATATGGAGAAATATATTCAACCTCACCGTTTGCCTTTCGGATCCATTCTGGAGGAGTGGATCTAAACTTTAGTCGAAGTGTGCTGTCAGTTTTTCTGGTATTCTTGACAGTATTGACGATGATGGGGGGCAAACCTTTTAGATCATCATTTGTTTTAGTCCACAGATTATGGACAAAACCATTTTCAACAAGCCAAAGCTTGTGTTCTTGGGGGTGTTCACTCTGAACATTTACCAAGTATCTTCCAACATATGGTCCAGCTATGATGAAGAGGGTTGGAGGAACTAGGTCTTCTGAATTGTGCCTTCCTATCAGATTGTGGAATTCATGCCAATCTGTTTCAGTGAGTGCCATGATAGGGACCTTAGCACTTTCTGGACTTTCAAGGAAGTTAATTTTTTCTTTCTTGACAGCACTCTGCTGTAGTTCTTCGAACTGTGGCCTGCCATTTTCATAGAGTTCTTCGGCTAATGCGAAGAGGGCTGGGAACAGTAGACCACTGCTTCTCTCTTGGAAGGCAAATAAAAGGTTGTCCAGAATTGCCTTCTGGTGGTAAGCGAGTCTCCTGCCAGTTCTGAACACAGGAGTATCAAAAGTTCGAAGTTCATAATTAAAAACATTAATTACTCCAGTTGGAGTATGTTTGCTTTTTGGCAAAGCAACAGCCGTCAACGGTCTTGATGAGCCTTTACCGTCTGCCGTTTGAGACGAGCTAGCCAATCCTTTACCCTGGGATTGATCAGTTATGGCTGGTCTTTTTGGACCTAGCAGGAATTTTTTGAGGATTTCTTCTTTAGGATCCTCGATATCTTCATGTTCTTTCCCAAGTCTTCTGCTTCTGGGATTGCGACCTTCGTCGTCATCTCTTCTGTTGAACATGGCTAATTCTCTTGTCAAGGCGTCTGGAAGATAGTTCTTGTTTCCTGCAATTAATTCAACAACATAATCGTATTGGTTAAGAAATAATTGCCAGTTAGCTAATCTTCCTCTATCAGCAGCTTTGTCAAGTTTGAAATTTTTGAAATTCTTTACTCTGGCACAATCGGTGCGAACAATAAAGGGTTTTCCAAGAAAAGCTGGAGAATTTAAAATCGTTTTCTTTACTGCCAAAATTTCTTTTTCCCCTGTGGGATAATTCAGTTCTGCAGAGCTGAACTTGCCGCTACAAAATTTACAGATCTTTT
Organism: Rosa rugosa; assembly: GCF_958449725.1. Taxonomy (NCBI): domain Eukaryota; kingdom Viridiplantae; phylum Streptophyta; class Magnoliopsida; order Rosales; family Rosaceae; genus Rosa; species Rosa rugosa. The sequence goes on along the minus strand of NC_084823.1, from coordinate 3,070,312 downwards.
CAATGTTAGTTCCAGGCGTTTTTGCCAGAATAACACCGGACCAGTAATTATCACTCGCATCTGTTTGGAGGATAATTTCATCATTCTCTTCTGGTTGTTGAAGAGGAGGGAGGTTTTTGCAGAGATTCTTTATCTGCTTCACAGTTTTTTCATCATCTTCTGTGAAGTTCCATTTTCTTTTGGAACTTGTTTTTGGAGATAACATTGCTGTTAATCCCGAGATTTTAGGAATGAAATCTCTCCCATAATTTATGACACCAAGGAATCTCTCTAGACTCTTAGCATCAGGAATTCTATCTGGGAATTTCCAGATTTTCTCAAGGATATGAGGCTGAAGTTTTATCACTCCATTTTTGATATTTACTCCTAGGAAATCAACTTCATCGAGGATAAAGAAGATCTTCTTTTCACCTAGGATGATTCCATGCTGAACTATCAGCTTAACAACCTCATGGAGGTGTTTCATGTGTTCTTCTCTGTTTTTGGAGAAGACCAGTGTACATACATGTACATTTGCAAGCATAATTAGCTATAATGGGCCACGCTCATTGTACCGCTAAAGGTACTAATTCCAACCAAAGGAATGACATACAGATACACCGCCAGGCGGGCTACAACCTAAGCGTCGGATCACCCCCAGATCACCGCCAACGCGCCGCCACGCGCCACGCCAAAGTAGCATCAGAAGCTCCCAGAGCTGGGGACTGAAGCACATCAGTCCCACATCGAAAACAAAGAGAAGATCAACCTCTTCCTCACCTATAAAAGGTTCTCTCCTCTCTCCTCATTGATTACGCATTCAATACTTACCTACTGTTACTTTGTCAACATAAATACATTGACTAACTTAGGCATCGGAGAGTTGAAGACCGCCCGGCGCGGTCTCCCTCTGACGCCCTTTGTATTTTACGTGACAGGTAGCGGAAGCTTTGAGAGCAACACAAGTATCAATCCGCCCACCGGATTAGCGTTAACAAAGGTTCAGCTACCGCCGAACTTTTAGACATTAACATTGGCGCCGTCTGTGGGAATCCTTGAACAAAAGGTCATCCCACCACATCCACCATGACTAACGGTAGCGGAGGAAACGCTGAGGAACGGGCGGACCAGTCCACCATCCCCCAACCCTCCGACCCAGCGATAGGCGTTAACCGCGCACTATTTACAACCCCGGCCAACCCCGGCGGCGAGGCAAACCCAAGCAGCAGCCGCCCGCCGGGCCAAGATCTCGTCACTATGTACGAGATAGCACTGGCGGATCTTCATAAGGCAAACAGAGAGCGTGAGGAGGAGCGCAAGGAGAAGGCTGAGGCCCAAAGATAGGTGGCTACGCTCCTGGCACGTTTTGAAGAGCTAAAGAGGACTCTGGAGCCCACCGCCCGCCCAGCACAGAGCGAGCAGTCACGCAGCACCAGGCGTAGTCGACCCGGCAATGGCACATTGGTATCGGGGCCAGTCATACAGATGCAGGTACCGCTGAACCCACCTGAATTGTTGGGAATGGGACCGCCACCCATCCCCCAACTACTGATTGAGCAGGAGGCGGAATCACTGCCGCATACCAACCGTTCAGAGGCTAGGGCAAGGACTGAGGGCAATCCGCCTGCGCCAAGGCGCAGGCAGGTCCAGCAGAGTACTCGGGCTGACACCGCCGGCGATGCAACCACCCAGATATTGGAAAGGATGCACCAACTGGAGCAAAGGTTGATCCGGGCGGAGTCGGGCGCCCCAGCGCCAACTCAGAATCCACTTTTCGCTTCCAGACCTGGGCCATTCACCGCTGAGATTCTGCAAGCTATCAGACCAGCATTTGCAAAAACCCCAAAGATGTCGCATTACGGCGGAATGTCTGATCCCTTCGTCCACATGGACACCTTCAAGAAAGTCACCAACAACAAGGGATTCGATGACGCCACCTTGTGCCACTTGTTCAGCGAGACATTGGATGGCGAGGCAATGAACTGGTTCTTTGAGTGTCCGCCGGGGTCTGTCAACTCATTCCATGCACTATCACACGCTTTCCTCTCCCGGTTCATCTTATTGTCCGCCTGGCATCACAACACAAGTCAACTGTTCAGCGTCAAGCAGGGGGAGGACGAATCACTGAAGGCCTTCGTCACAAGGTGGCGGGCGGCAGCATCTCAGTGCCGCGACCTAGACAAAACAATGGCATCGGCGGCCTTCAGGAAGGGACTTCTCAAGGGGCCATTCCTCTATCACCTCAACTACAATCACCCAAGTGCGGCGTACGACCACATCATGAGTGAAGCGGTCATCCACGCCCAGGCGGAATTCATTACGAATGGAGAAACCCCACCGCCACCAGCAACTCCAACAAAATCATCACAGCCATCCCCCAGTCATCAGGAAACTGCTAACAAGACCCCTTCAACACCGCCACCTGACAAGAAGAGGGAGTGGCAGCAGGGCCACCACCAGAGCAAGCGGCAGAAGGACCAGCATTACAACAAGGGCAACCGCCTAACCCATGAGGATAACCGCAACAAACAGGCAGAGTCCTCACAACGGTATGCAGTGTTCACGGTCCTCACGGCCTCATATGAGGACATCTACAATCAGTGCAAGGATCAGATCCCACCGCCACCCCCTCCAAAATACCCAAAAACGGGCAAACCCAGGAACACCGGCAAGTGGTGCAAGTACCACGAGGACAGCGACCACAATACCAACAGCTGCAATGCTCTCAAAACGGCCATCGAGACTCTGTACCGCGACGGCAAGTTGGAGCAGTTCAAGGTACGCCAACCACCACCTGTGATCGCCAATGTTGAGACTTTGGGCCGCATCAACACCATCGACGGCGGTACCCCAATCACTGGCATGTCCCACAGGGAAAGGAAGCGCTATGCACGCGCTAATCACCCAAAGGAAGTCTGCAACATCCGCTACGAAAGATCTGCCAAACTCCCAAAGTCAGGTTGGGAACCTATTACCTTCTCAGAGGAGGAGGAGCGCGGAGTCAATTTACCCCATGACGACCCATTCTTGGTCGACGCCATCCTTGGCAGATTTTCAGTAGGGAGAATCTTGGTGGATAGCGGGTCCGCTGTCAATGTCATCTTCAGCGGTTGCTACGACCATCTCAAGCGGAACAAGAAACTACTCCTGGATCACGAGCCACTGCTCAGCTTCTCCGGTGACGTCAAGCAACCGCTGGGGTCAGATTACATGAGGCTGGTTATTGGCACTAGTCCATGTATGGCGGAGATACATACGGAATTCATCATTGTCGATTGCTTCAGTTCGTATAACGCCATCATTGGGCGGCCGGCACTCAACAAGCTCAAGTGCATCATCGCCGGATACATGCTTCTCATGAAATTCCCCACACCCAACGGCACAGGCTGTGTCAGAGGAAGTCAACAGTTGGCCCGGGAGTGCTATTCAACGACCATAGCGCGCTCGGCGCGCCGCCATGAGATCCTGACAGTGGGCAACCACGCACCGCCCTCGGATATTTTCGAGGATCCTCGAGATGAGGAGGAAAAATATGTAAAGAAAGAGCCGGTCAACCCGGACACGTCGTTGAAAGTTGTCTGCATCTCGGACGAGCACCCTGAGCGGACAGTCCGCATAGGCGCCCAACTAGACCCAGAGGTAGCGGCAGAGCTCACCCAATTCCTGCGTGATAATGCCGCAGTATTTGCATGGTCTTACGCAGACATGCCAGGTATCTCTCCTGAAATTATCACTCATAAGCTGACCATCAAACCATCCTTTTATCCCATCAAACAGAAGCGGAGGGCCTTTGATGAAGAAAAGTACCGGGCAATAAGAGAGGAGGTCGCCAAGCTCCAGGGCATTGGATTCATCCGCCAAGTCATTTATCCCCAGTGGATCTCCAATCTGGTTATGGTCAAAAAGCCCAGCGGCAAGTGGCGAATGTGTGTCGACTTCAAAAATCTCAACAAGGCATGCCCAAAGGATAGTTTCCCGCTACCCCGTATCGATCAACTAGTCGATGCAACCGCCGGACATGAGCTCCTCAGCATGATGGACGCTTTCTCCGGGTATAATCAGATCAAGATGCATCCCGGCGATCAAGAATGCACCACCTTCACCACCGACAAAGGCCTCTACTGCTACAATGTCATGCCTTTCGGTCTGAAGAATGCCGGCGCAACTTATCAGCGGTTGATGAACGCCATGTTCGCTGAACATCTGGGAAAAATTATCGAGGTCTACGTGGACGACATGCTAGTTAAGAGCATAAAAGCCAGCGGACATGTGGCAAACCTCAGAATCATAGTAACCATTCTCCTAGCCTATGGTACGCGCCTCAACCCAGAAAAATGTTTCTTTGCGGTCACCGCTAGCAAATTTCTGGGTTACATCGTCAGCGAGCGAGGCATCGAGGCTAACCCGGACAAGGTACAGGCCATCCTCAACCTGGCGGACCCCAAGTATAAGGTGGACGTCCAGTGCCTCCAGGGCAAGTGTACATACATGTACATTTGCAAGCATAATTAGCTCTAATGGGCTACGCTCATTCTACCGCCAAAGATACTAATTCCAACCAAAGGAATGACATGCAGACACACCGCCAGGCGGGCTACAGCCCCAACGTCGGACCACCTCCAGATTGCCGCTAACGCGCCGCCACGCGCCGCGCCAAGATGGCATCAGAAGCTTCTGAAACTGGGAACTGAGGCATATCAGTCCCACATCGAAAACAAAGAGAAGATCAACCTCTTCCTCACCTATAAAAGGTCCTCTCCTCTCTCCTCATTAATTACGCATTCAATACTTACCTACTGTTACTTTGTCAACATAAATACATTGACTAACTTAGGCATCGGAGAGTTGAAGACCGCCCAACGCGGTCTCCCTCTGACGCCCTTTGTATTTTACTTGACAGGTAGCGGAGGCTTTGAGAACGTCACAAGTATAGATCCGCCCACCGGATCAGCGTTAACGAAGGTTCAGCTACCGCCGAACTTTTAGACATTAACATTGGCGCCGTCTGTGGGAACCCTTGAACAAAAGGCCATCCCACCACAATTACCATGACTAACGGTAGCGGGGGAAACGCGGAGGAGCAGGCAGACCATCCCGCCGTCCCCCAACCTCCCGACCCAGCAGTAGGCGTTAACCGCGCACTATTCACAACCCCGGCCAACCCCGGCGGTGAGGCAAATCCGAGCAGCAGCCGCCTGCCGGGCCAAGATCTCGTCACTATGTACGAGCTAGCACTGGCGGATCTTCACAAGGCAAACAGGGAACGTGAGGCGGAGCGCAAGGAAAAGGCTGAAGCCCAGCGGCAGGTGGCTACGCTCATGACACGTTTCGAGGAATTAAAGAAGACGCTGGAGACCACCGCCCGCCCAGCACAGAGCGAGCAGTCACATAGCACCAGGCGTAGCCGACCCGACACCGGAACGTTGGGACCAGGGCCGGTCATACAGATGCAGGTACCGCTGAACCCACCCGAGTTATTGGGAATGGGACCACCGCCCATACCCCAACCAATGTTAGAACAAGAGGCGGAATCACTCCCGCACACCAACTGCTCGGAGGCTAGGGCACGGACCGAGAATAATCCGCCTGTGCCGGGGCGCAGGTTGTCCTAGCAGGTCGTTCAGGCTGATTCCACCAACGATGCAGCCGCTCAGATATTGGAAAGGATGCACCAGCTGGAGCAGAGGTTGATCCGGGCGGAGTCGGGCGTCCAGGCGCCAACTCAGAATCCGCTCTTCGCTTCTAGACCCGGGCCCTTCACCGCTGCAATTCTGCAAGCTGTCAGACCGGCATATGCAAAAACCCCAAAGATGGCGCATTATGGCGGAATGTCTGATCCCTTCGTCCACATGGACACCTTCAAGAAGGTCACCAACAACAAGGGGTTCGACGACGCCACCTTGTGCCACTTGTTCAGCGAAACATTGGATGGCGAGGCAATGAACTGGTTCTTTGAGTGTCCGCCGGGGTCTGTCAGTTCATTCAATGCACTATCCCATGCTTTCCTTTCTCGGTTCATCTTATTATCCGCCGGTCATCACAACACAAGTCAGCTGTTCAGCGTCAAGCAGGGAGAGGACGAGTCACTGAAGGCCTTCGTCACAAGGTGGCGGGCGGCAGCATCTCAGTGCCGTGACCTAGACAAAACGATGGCATCAGCGGCCTTCAGGAAGGGACTGCTCAAGGGACCGTTCCTCTATCACCTCAACTACAATCATCCCAATGCGACATATGACCACGTCATGAGTGAGGCGGTCATTCACGCCCAGGCGGAATTCATCACATATGGAGAAACCCCACCGCCACCACCAACACCAAAGTCAACACAGCCATCCTCCAGTCATCAGGAAACCGCTAACAAGACCCCCTCAGCACCATCAACTGACAAGAAAAGGGAGTGGCAACAGGGCCACCACCAGAATAAGCGGCAGAAGGACCAGCATTACCATAAGGGCAACCGCCCAACTCATGGGGATAACCGCAACAAGCAGGCGGAGTCCTCGCAGCGGTATGCAGTTTTCACGGTCCTGACTGCCTCGTATGAAGACATTTACAATCAGTGCAAGGATCAGATCCCGCCGCCACCCCCTCCAAAATACCCAAAGACAGGCAAACCCAGGAACACCGGCAAGTGGTGCAAATACCACGAGGACAGCGGCCACAATACCAACAGCTGCAATGCTCTCAAAACTGCCGTTGAGACCTTGTACCGTGACGGCAAGTTGGAGCAGTTCAAGGTGCGTCAACCACCACCAGTAATTGCCAACGTTGAGACCTTGGGCCGCATCAACACCATCGATGGCGGTGCTCCAATCACCAGCATGTCTCACAGGGCAAGAAAGCGCTATGCACGCGCTAATCACCCAAAGGAAGTCTGCAACATCCGCTACGAAAGATCCGCCAAACTCCCAAGATCAGGTTGGGAACCTATTACCTTTTCGGAGGAGGAAGAGCGCGGAGTGCATCTACCCCATGACGACCCATTTTTGGTCGATGCCATTCTTAGCAAATTCTCGGTGGGGCGAATTTTGGTGGATAGCGGGTCCGCTGTCAACGTCATCTTCAGTGGCTGCTACGACCATCTCAAGCGGAACAAAAAACTACTCCAGGATCACGAGCCACTGCTCAGCTTCTCCGGTGACGTCACACAACCGCTAGGGTCAGATTACATGCGGCTGGTTATTGGCACTAGCCCCTGCATGGCGGAGGTACATACAGAATTCATTATTGTCGACTGCTTCAGTTCGTACAACGCCATCATTGGTCGACCAGCGCTTAACAAGCTCAAGTGCATCATTGCCGGGTACATGCTTCTCATGAAGTTCCCCACACCCAACGGCACGGGCTGTGTCAATGGAAGCCAGCAGCTGGCACGAGAATGTTACTCAACGACTATAGCGCGGTCGACGCGCCGCCATGAAATTCTGACAGTGGGTAGTGAGGCACCGCCACCAAACATCTTTGAGGATCCTAGGGATGAGGAGGAGAAGTATGTAAGGAAGGAGCCGGTCGACCCTGACACGTCGTTAAAGGTTGTCTGCCTCTCAGACGAACACCCCGAGCGGACAGTCCCCATAGGCGCCCAACTAAACCCAGAGGTGGAGGCAGAACTCACTCAGTTCCTACGTGATAACGCCGCCGTCTTTGCATGGTCATACGCGGACATGCCAGGTATCTCTCCTGAAATTATCACTCATAAACTGACCATCAAACCCTCCTTTTATCCCATCAAGCAGAAGCGAAGGGCCTTTGATGAGGAAAAATATCGGGCAATCCGAGAGGAGGTCGCCAAACTCCAGGACATTGGATTCATCCGCCAAGTCATCTATCCCCAGTGGATCTCAAACCTGGTAATGGTCAAAAAGGCCAGTGGCAAGTGGCGGATGTGTGTCGACTTCAAAAATCTCAACAAGGCATGCCCAAAGGATAGCTTTCCACTACCCCGTATCGATCAGCTAGTCGATGCCACTGCCGGACATGAGCTCCTCAGCATGATGGACGCTTTCTCCGGATACAATCAGATCAAGATGCACCCCAGCGACCAGGAATGCACCACCTTCACCACCGACAAAGGCCTCTACTGCTACAATGTCATGCCTTTCGGCCTAAAGAACGCCGGTGCAACTTACCAGCGGTTGATGAACGCCATGTTCGCTGAGCATCTGGGAAAAATCATCGAGGTCTACGTGGACGACATGCTAGTCAAGAGCATAAAGGCCAGCGGACATGTGGCAAACCTCAAGGTCATAGTAACCATTCTCTTGGCCTACGGTATGCGCCTCAACCCAGAGAAGTGTTTCTTTGCGGTCACCGCTAGCAAATTCCTGGGATACATCGTCAGCGAGCGAGGCATCGAGGCTAACCTAGATAAGGTCCAGGCCATCCTTGACCTGGCGGACCCTGAGTATAAGGTACACGTCCAGTGCCTCCAGGGCAAGTTAACCGCCCTTTCTCGGTTCATCTCTCGACTCACTGATAGGTGCGCCCCATTCTTCAAACTCCTCAAAACAACTCACAAGAAGGTCATTGACTGGAACCCAGAGTGCCAGGCGGCGTTCCAGGGCCTAAAGGAATACCTGGCGGCAGTCCCTCTCCTTTCTGTCCCTGTGCAAGGAGAAACACTATTCATCTACCTGGCGGTCTCGACGTCGGCGGTAAGTTGCGCCATCGTCCGGCGGGAAGGCCCAGATGAGCTTCCAGTGTTTTACGCCGGCAGAGGCATGAACGGAGCAGAAACAAGATATCCTCCCTTGGAGCAGCTGGCCCTCGCACTTATCGTCGCTGCCAGACGCCTCCGGCAATACTTCCAGGCTCACACAATCCATGTGTTAACAAATCAGCCGCTGAGGCAAGTGATGCAGAACCCTGAACACTCGGGGCGCCTCAGCAAGTGGGCCATTGAGCTCAGCGAGTTCGACATAGATTACAGGCCAAGAACCGCCATGAAAGGCCAGGCAGTGGCGGACTTCATCGCTGAGCTCACCGAGCGACAGCCGGAGCCCGGTGTTGAGACAAGGCCTGGAACAGAAATGGTAACCGTTGAGGAGGTAGCTCCCCCACAGTCAGATTGGAACCTGCATGTGGACGGCTCCGCCAGCGCCAAGGCCAGCGGGGCCGGGATCATCTTAACAGGACCCGGGGGACTGAACGCGGAGTACGCGTTAAAATTCAACTTCAAAGCTTCAAACAACATGGCGGAGTACGAGGCACTCATCGCCGGTCTACTCCTCGCCATTGACTCAGGGGCTGACAGCGTCAACATATTCAGCGACTCCCAGTTAGTCGTTAACCAGGTCAACGACAGCTTCCAAGCCAAGGACTAGCAGTTAGCGGCATATTTGGGGTACGTCAAAACGTTGCTAAAAAAGTTCAAATTTCACACCATTACACAAATCCCCAGGGAAAGGAATGCCAAGGCTGATTCACTGGCGAGACTGGCAACCGCCCAGCCACATCAGAGTCCAGCGGACACAAGGGTAGAATACCTTGACAAGCCAAGCATCACAAAGACCCTGGCGGAGATCTTCAACATTGAAGTCAACCCCAGCTGGATGGACGAGATCATGGCACATAAGCGCAGCGGCACATTGCCAGAGGATAAGATCCAGGCAAGACAGCTCAAGCGGAGAGCAACCCGCTACAACATTCAGAATGGCAAGCTGTACCGTCAGGGGTTCACCTACCCCAACCTCCGCTGCCTAACCCCAGAGGAGGGAAAGATCGTCCTGGCGGAAATCCACGGCGGAGAATGTGGAAACCACTCAGGCGCCAGATCATTGGCCAATCGCACATTGCGACAGGGCTACTTCTGGCCCACACTGGGTGATGACGCCCGGAAAATTTCGAGGTCTTGCCACAAATGCCAACAGTTCGCAGATCTCCCACACGCACCGGCGGAACCTCTGTCAGTCATCATCGGCCCTTGGGTCCACTCCACGTGGGGCCTCGATTTGATGGGAAAATTCCAAACCGCCAAGGTCCAGTTCAAGTACATCATTGTAGCCATCGACTACAACAGCAAATGGATAGAGGCGGAGCCACTAACGGCAATTACTACCGCCAAGGTCATTCGCTTCCTCTGGAAGAACATCTACTGCCGCTATGGTGTCCCACACACAATCATTACAGACAACGGTACACAATTCAACAACAAGGAACTCATATCGTTCACCGCCAACTTGGGCACCAAGTTGAGTTTTGCATCTGTCGCCCATCCTCAAACCAACGGCCAGGTCGAAGCGGCAAACAAGATAATCAAGAAGCTGCTAAAAAAGAAGCTCGACAGGGCCAAGGGTTTATGGGCGGAGAAGCTGCCAGAAGTCCTATGGGCCATCCGGACAACTCCAACTACCGCCACCGGCGAAACTCCTTTCTGCATGATGTTCGGCACAGAGGCGGTCCTACCTATTGAAGTAATTCAGCTTACCGCTAGGGTCGAGGGCTACTGCCCAGACACCAACGGCGACGGCATCAACCTGGACAGGGACCTCCTAGAAGAAAAAAGACTCAAGGCCCATTTGCGCAACTTGCAAAACAAAAGGCTGGTATCGCGTTTCTACAACGCCAGAGTCAAAGCCCGGAACCTCCAACTGGGGGACTGGGTAATGAAGGAAGTCATTCCACCACCAACAAAGCTCCGCCCAACTTGGGAAGGCCCATACAACATTGTGGAAGTCGTGAGCCCAGGCACCTTCTACTTAATGGACAAGGATGGCGTCAAATCGGCCCACCCTTGGAATACTGAACACCTTCGGTATTATTACAAATAGTCAGACCGCTACCCAGGAGCATCTTGACTTAGCTAAATTTTTGTTTAATATTTAGCTAAGGGAAGCTACCCGACGGGTACTACCCCACTTTTGTACGCTGATCAATCAGCTATCAATGAAACGAGGAATTATTCAAACCATTGTTACCAAGTCTAGCACTGAGGGCAACTGGCAACGCCAGCGATCGTCAGCGGACCTCGTCCGTTACGAGGTGCACTTGGACCAATTTTAATTCCTTTAATGTGTCATTGATTGACAAAAGCAAAATGTAACTCAAAGTACTAACGGTACAAACACATCCCGGCAAACACCAACTCAAAATTTCATATTATTCAGCAACACATTACAAAATGATATGCCTCAACGGCTACAAAGGAAACAGGGAAGTTGCAAAATCGAGAGCGGTCCGAACTGGCCTCAGGGGTGGTCTTCGGCATCTTCTGCTCCGGCAGGCGGCGGCACGACCGCTCGACTCGTCTGATCGGACCCTCGCGCTGTCGGACTTGGGGTCTCTATGGTGCCATCCGCACGGGTGTGCGCCGCTAGGAAACCGGCGCGCGACACCTCCGATGGGGTGGGGTTGGGAGTCTGCTGGGACTCTTCCGCCGAATGTGCACCACTTTCCCCGCTCCCTGACCGAGCACCTCCCACTGGAGCTGCCACGACGTTTTTCTCCGGCGGAGTACTCTTGGTTGGCGGCGCATCGGGTTGCGACGCTTTGGCGAAGTCGATGGCGCCCTTCCGCTTCAGCATATCTATGTTTGCTAGAGCCCCAGCCTTCGCCGACTCGGTCATCGCCTTCTTAAACTCCGCAGACCGCTTGAATGCTTCGACAGCGGCTGCCGCAGCGGTATTCCCTTCAGCTCTCAGACGAGCAACCTCACCTTCTAACCGCTTCAACTCCGTCACCCTGGCGCCGGACTCCCGCTGTACGATAATAAGTTTTTTGTCCTTAGCGGCAATCCGCTCCTCCAGCAGCGCAACGTCCCGCTCCAACTTGGAGACGCGGTCATTCCTCTCCAAGTCACGCTCGATGGCCACGCGGAGCTTACCGCGGGCATCGGCAAGGTCACACTCTGCCTTCGCCAGGCGCCGCTCTGCCTCTGCCAGCTTCTCCTTCTCCTCCGCCAACTCCCTCTGGAGACCTTGAATTTCCTCCCTCAGCTCCCCCTCGACCATGGGCTGCTTCGACGCCGCCACAAACATGTCGTGCAGTCCCGCCGATATTTGCCCAAACGCCAGGTTGAAGGGCGATTGGTCGATTGCTGTCGGGCGTGAGATACCCGCTAGGCCGCCGAACCCTAGCCGTTCGCAGAGGTGGAAGAGGAATTCCCGCTCCCCATCTGTCATAAACGCCGCGTACTCGGCAAATGAGTCCAGATCGCTAGCGGCGGTCTCTTCTCCCTCCACAACAACAGTCTTCGACGGAGCTTCTCGGGCCTTCTTCTATCGGCGGGACCCGATCACCTCCACGTCCTCCCCCTCTTCCTCATCAGGAGAGTCAGCCTGCCGTCGTTTTCTCTCCAGCACCCTTTGGTTCCCGGCGGCGGTCTTCGTCACCCCCACCGGCGGTTCCTCCCTTGGCGCAGTGACAACCTCCACCGGCGACACCACCCTTTCCTTTTGGGGGCCACGCCTGTTGGCGGGCATCCGCTCTTTCTGCTGCCCAGCCGCAGCGCCTCCCTTCTTCCCGCCGGCCACTTAGACCCCCGCCTGCACTACCGGCAGACCATCCTCACCAAGATGGGAGTGGTGCGGCATTGGCAGCACCACTGGAACCTCGGACTGACTCAGCGCCAACGTCTCGGGGTTCACCAGCGTCTGTTGGGCCGCCAGCCCCTCGGCGTACATGGTCTCCAGAAAGTTGTCCACCTCGGCGCGGTCCATTGCTTTTTCGAAAGCGTCGCGACTCGATTTATTACCTGGCGGAGTTTCTAGGAAATTATACATAAACCAGTCAGTCTCGGCTACTTATTACAAAGGAGACATCGGTCTGACGGAAATTTCTTACCGACGGAGCGAGTAAGTTTCTGGTTGACTAGCAACTCCCAGCCAGTCAGGAGTCTAAAGTCCAGCAGGTTTCGGTTCCGCCAACAGCCTCTGATACGAGCAATGCGACACTCCTCCTCCCGCGTTAGGTTGTACCGCAGTCCCGCTGCACAAACACAAGTGGATTAGTAAGAATACCAAGTCTTCAAGATAGAAACCCCGCCGGCTACCGCCAGCGGAAATTGGTCACCAACCTCGGATAGGTTGGAACTCCGACTTAATCCTAAACGTCGGCCCTTCTTCGTTCGCTCCAGCCTGGTACTCCCATCCCTCCGTGGCGACACAGAAGGTCCCCCGATAGTAGGACATCGAATCCCTTAGATTCTCGATCAGCTTGGGCGCTCCCTGGCGGCGGCTCAGGTTCACTTGCCCTCTGCAACCCCGGCGTTTCACATACACCAGCTCGTAGAAGTGAAGCACTTCCTCCACAGTTGGCCCCTCGCACCCGGACAACCGCCACAAGGAGTTCATCGCCAGCAGCAGACGCCACATGTTGGGACAAACCTGACCGAACGCAAGGCCGAATTCACACACCAGGATTTGTAGATTCGGCACCAGCGGTAGTGTCACTCCTTGGCGGAGTATCGCTTCATGAACGGCCGCAAATCCCACTGGAAGAATCGACGCCTTCTCATCCGCAGTCGGCGGGCGCAGCTTCACCGAGCCCGGCAGCCGGAACGTCCGCTTCATCTTGGTAACAGCAGCGAGAGTCATCCGCCCTCCCGCCTCGTCGACGGGGGTGCCATCCCGGAGGAACCACGCGGACTCAGCGTCCTCCCCCGCTGTTTCCTCATCCCCAGCGGATCCGCTGGCGGCACTGTTCCTCATGTTGGGACAAACCTGACCGAACGCAAGGCCGAATTCACACACCAGGATTTGTAGATTCGGCACCAGCGGTAGTGTCACTCCTTGGCGGAGTATCGCTTCATGAACGGCCGCAAATCCCACTGGAAGAATCGACGCCTTCTCATCCGCAGTCGGCGGGCGCAGCTTCACCGAGCCCGGCAGCCGGAACGTCCGCTTCATCTTGGTAACAGCAGCGAGAGTCATCCGCCCTCCCGCCTCGTCGACGGGGGTGCCATCCCGGAGGAACCACGCGGACTCAGCGTCCTCCCCCGCTGTTTCCTCATCCCCAGCGGATCCGCTGGCGGCACTGTTGCTCGCCAAGCGCTCGTCGCGCCTCGCTTTGGCCGCCGCCACCTCACCCGCCTTAGAGCTCTCCGGACGTGACGTACGACCCATGGCTACTGCCCAAGGTATGGTCTGTAGCGGTTCAACCTCTAGCGGTTCGGGCAGTGAGGTTCCTGCATGGGCAGACAGACGCAACGAGTCAATAAATATCCTATCCGCCGCGCTGAACGACACGTCAGACCCGGAATCCTCACTGCTCAATATCTCTATGACGTTAGCCATCCCAAACCCTAAAACCCACACCAGTTAGCACAAGCACAGATCTAGCCTATTCTTAGATCAGTTATCGACAAGAACACCACCAACAGTACCCAGAAAACACAAAAACAAGAACAAATAACCAACAAACACTTGACCCAGATTCGACCATCTACTAAACCCAGATTCGACCATCTAGCAAATCCAGAAATCCCAACTGTCAGAAATACCAAAACCCATTCCCAAAAGCCCACTTTACACACTCAGAACACCCCAAATTCACAAAACCCAGAAAACTGACAACAGCAGGTACATAGAAATTCAATGGAACAGGGATGAGGTTCAGAGCACCAACCTTGATGATGAAACCTCTGCTGTGATTGCAAGCGCTTGTCCTCACCAATAGAAACCTCGTCCCCAAGATCCGATAACTCCACAGCTTTAGCCCCGCAGAAATCTATTCGCAAATCGTAGAGAGCTTGAAGACGACGACTCGGGTTTGAAGTTTTCACAAAGTGTCAAATCTCGCTAAGGTTCCCCCCCTTTTATGTCAACATCAACGCGTTCTAGGCCGTCCGCTAAAAAATGACATCACACACCAGCCGTACACGTGTCACAACTCTTCACTTACTCTCCGGATTAACCGAGGCGTCGCCTCGGTTACGCAATCCATAATTACTATCATTAATGACGAGAAGACAGCTACGCTTAGGAGACAAGCCTCCGCACGCTAACCCTCTACGGGTTCGACACGTGTTAACCACCACCAGACGAAGCGTCTGGTGGAAGCAACCACTTGGGAAGAGTTCACCAATCGTCCGAACTCTCCGCTGAACGAAACCCCGCCAGCGGAACTTTTCCCTTATCATCTGCCAAGTGACGAAGTATCCGCTGAGCGAAACCCCGCCAGCGGAACTTTTCCCTTGTCATCTGCCAAGTGACGAAGTATCCGCTGAGCGAAACCCCGCCAGCGGAACTTCTCCCTTGTCATCTGCCAAGTGACGAAGTATCCGCTGAGCGAAACCCCGCCAGCGGAACTTTTCCCTTGTCATCTGCCAAGTGACGAAGTATCCGCTGAGCGAAACCCCGCCAGCGGAACTTCTCCCTTGTCATCTGCCAAGTGACGAAGTATCCGCTGAGCGAAACCCCGCCAGCGGAACTTCTCCCTTGTCATCTGCCAAGTGACGAAGTATCCGCTGAGCGAAACCCTGCCAGCGGAACTTCTCCCTTGTCATCTGCCAAGTGACGAGGTATCCGCTGAGCGAAACCCCGCCAGCGGAACTTTTCCCTTGTCATCTGCCAAGTGACGAAGTATCCGCTGAGCGAAACCCCGCCAGAGGAACTTTTCCCTTGTCATCTGCCAAGTGACGAAGTATCCGCTGAGCGAAAGCCCGCCAGCGGAACTTCTCCCTTGTCATCTGCCAAGTGACGAAGTATCCGCTGAGCGAAACCCCGCCAGCGGAACTTCTCCCTTGTCATCTGCCAAGGGACGAAGTCTCCACTGAGCGAAACCCCGCCAGCGGAACTCCTCCCTTGCCATCCTGCAAGCTGGGCATCTTCCGCTATGCACCTCTAGCGGAACCTCCTTTTCAGCTTGCTAGCTGCGTATGTCGTTCAGCACTATCGCTCAACAAAATACCGCCAGGCACGTCTACCGGACGCTGCTTCCTACCGCATTTAGCGGGGGGATATCCGCCAAACGGCGAATCCCGAGGCCACGCCTCACTCTGACAACGACCGCCACGCGGCGTTACCGTCAGACCGTCCCTACGGGACACGGGGACTTGTCAACAGTCTACGACGGCCCTGATCAGGCACGTTGACCCCCGTCATTTGGGTTCTAAAGCTTGGGCTCGCTACCCAACACCCTCTGCTCCGTGCAGCTCCCCCTCAACAAACAATTTGCCGACCATCCGGAGGTCTATCTTAGCCGGGGAGTGGGGGACTCCCTGGGGGGCCTAGCAGGGGCCCACCCGAAAGGGTATAAAGCGTTTGCTCAGTAAAACCAACGGTTGACAACGCACTGTCGCTAATTATGCTTCTGGAAGTCTAGCGGAAGAAAACGCTTCAAACCGCCGAACAACTCCCCAACCAAGATTGCCCTCCTTGACTGGGGACTTGGGGGACTTGTACATACATGTACATTTGCAAGCATAATTAGCTCTAATGGGCTACGCTCATTCTACCGCCAAATGTACTAATTCCAACCAAAGGAATGACATGCAGACACACCGCCAGGCGGGCTACAGCCCCAACGTCGGACCACCTCCAGATCGCCGCCAACGCGCCGCCACGCGCCGCGCCAAGATGGCATCAGAAGCTTCTGAAACTGGGAACTGAGGCATATCAGTCCCACATCGAAAACAAAGAGAAGATCAACCTCTTCCTCACCTATAAAAGGTCCTCTCCTCTCTCCTCATTAATTACGCATTCAATACTTACCTACTGTTACTTTGTCAACATAAATACATTGACTAACTTAGGCATCGGAGAGTTGAAGACCGCCCAACGCGGTCTCCCTCTGACGCCCTTTGTATTTTACTTGACAGGTAGCGGAGGCTTTGAGAACGTCACAAGTATAGATCCGCCCACCGGATCAGCGTTAACAAAGGTTCAGCTACCGCCGAACTTTTAGACATTAACATAATCCAGTTTGTTTTCCAGTTTTTCTAACTGGTGGATTATTACAGAAATTTGTTCTAGATGATCTTGACATCTAGATATTTCTTTCTGCAGGATCTGATATTTTTCATCAGAAGATTTTAATAGAGAATTCAGTCTCTCTATTATTAAATCAGACATTGTCCCCATCGGGGATTCCCCTGCTGAGCTATTTTACAAGCTCTGATACCAGTGATTTGCGGATCTAACCAATGCTCAGGTAATCAAGAGGTTTTTGTTCCTCTTCCAGAATATATAAGAGATTATCAATATCTTCTTCTATTTTATAAATTCTGGTTTGAAGCCTATAGATAATATCCCAGTAGTTGGGAGTTTTTCTACTAAGACTTTCTCTATATTCTTTCAACTTTCTCAATTTTTCTCTCTCCTTTTGCAATTCTTTGCTAGTATTTTTACAGATAGCATTTAACTCAAGTCTTTCAACGAGTAAAGTGCACTGTTTACCTTTGAAATAGAGGATGATTGCAACATCTGTATATATATTTAAACGAATAAAACTCTGATGGGCCCACCACGTTTCAAAACAAAATTAAATATGCAGACATATGCAGACTCTAAGGCAGACAAACAACTGAAAAGGAAAGCAACAAGGGGTACTGATGGTAGAGAAATTGACAAGACGGGTAGGTAGGAATAGAAAGGGGAAAGACTTGTGTAGAGAGGAAGAAAAATCATACATTGGGGTATATGAGAAGTATTCTCAGGAATATGGGGTGTATAAGCATTAACCCAAAAAAAAAAGGGAAAATTTCGCAAACAGTACACCAAGTAAAGGCCACTAATAATTCTTATACATAAAGTTCCAAACCAAACATTTCGGTACACGAAATCTGAAACTCGACCCACTATCAGTACACGACGTCAATTTTTGACACCAAAATGTCCATTATGCCCTCAGTTCTTTTTTTTTTTTAATAAAATTTTTTTCCTTCATTTTTTGTGTTATTTTTTTTTCCTTCGTTTTTATCTCTTTCTTCTTCCTCACCTCCACGCTCACTCCCTCGCTTCCAACGCCGCCCTTGCCCTCCAATTGGTGAGATTTATGGTCCTACAGCTTATATTTGTAACTCAGCCAATATGTTTGACACCAAAATGTCTAAAATGTCCATTATGCCCTCAGTTCTTTTTGACACCAATTACCCATAAAAAATGCCAGTTGGCAGCCTCTATAACGGAGCTAACAGGTACCATTCAGATACTATTGTTGAGCCTCTATAACCCATAAAAAATGCAACAGCTCCAGGTACTATTGTTGAGTCGGAGTCAGAACCTCAGGTACCATTCAGATATTTTTGAAACTTGATGTACCAAAATTTATAATGGGCGAAAGATCAGGTACTATAGGGATGATTTTCCCTTAATACACACACACACACATGTTGCAGTATGATAAGCTGTAAATGCAAGCTTATATTTCTATAATGCATTCGACCTCACCGAATCATGGAGATTTTCTAACCCTCTCCTCTCAGATCAAACGCGTCATTTTGAATCAAACTGCAAAAGAACATCCGATTTCATATCCTCACTCTCTCTGTTCTTCGAAGAACTAAAGAACCCTAAATCCTAGTTCATCATATCTCAGCCTTCATCAATTTGAAACTTCCAATCCCTCTATTTAGTTCTTCTCCTATATCCCAATCACCAATCCTAGCCTCACAATCCAGCCTTTATTCAATTCATCAACCTTCCCCGATTCACAATCCAGCCTTCGCTATTGAGATCTGTACGGTTGTCAATCTGTACCGCTAGTGAGGGCCTCGACAGTAATTTTCGCCTTCTGTTTCAATGTCATAGTCCCTGATTCGAGTATTCTCAACAATGGGCCTCGTTTGTGGCGGCAAAGAGTGAGACGGCGGCATCAGTTGAGGTCGAGTTTCAGACCCAACTATGGAAATCGATGACATCAGTTCTTTAGTTTTTTTTGGTTATTATTTAGGAGTGTTTGGGCTAAAAACCTGGAAAACAGGCCCGAACAATTTCAATCTGGGTTTTCTTTGGTTTTGGCCTCGGGATAACGCGATTTGGGCCCAACCCAAGAAGTTTGGGATAGGTTCCGGGCACAGCTAATTTGCATATGGCCTCGGCCCGTGTCCAGCCCTAAATTTCACCAAAAATTAAGTGATATTATTTTTTATTTTCTTTATGAGTTAGTTCTAGCTGGAAAATTTTACAATATGTTAACATATGACATACACACAATTACTACTTTTAGGACTTAATTACTTAAATGATAACCTATTTTACTCTAACGAGGACCTTAATTACCTTAATGAGCACTTGTTCATAGTTACCACATGAGTCATCAAAATGGTAAATATTACATGAAATAAGACATGTATGAGAAATGTTAACATACTATACCTTTACCCAATTGTAGCCTTTGATCAGACTAATGTTGGATAACTGTCCAACTAAGCTGTTGGGTTGTTCTGACCTATAGTCCCTATAAGTGGCTATTCAACTACAGACTAAATGGCCCATCTCTAGCATGCAAGGTGATGATCAATATTCATGATCTGCTAACTTTTGTAACAAAAGCCCATGTGCATCCCATCTACATAAGTTATAAGGTTCGAAATTTCAGTCTTCTCACAGATGCATTTTCAGTCTTCTCGTATCTTTAACGAGGCTAGGACAATCAAGTGGCTAATGCTCTTCCTAATATTGATTTGTCTGACTAGCTAGCATGACATGGTGGGCTAATGCTCTTCTCGAGAAGGTAATCAAGTTGCTGATGCATTAGCGAATTCTGGTACTGATTCTACAAGCTTGATTTGGTGGGACTCTGCTCCACCCTTTATACTTGCACATTGTAACAGAGACCACTTGGGTCTTCCGAACTTTCGTTTTCGTTAGTTTCATGTTTCATTTTTCTGATTTATTTGGGAGGTTTTGGTTTTGGTCCCCCTCCTTTGTACTCTGTTTTCCTTTTCTTAATTTAAGAGGATAGGAAGGATCTCTTCCTCACCTATCCAAGCCTTAAAAAAAAAAAAAAAAAAAAAAAAAAAAAACAAGTTGTTTGTGTTGCTTCTAATGTCTTTCTGATTGTTCGTGAGGGAGGCCTTGTTCTTCCTCTAAGGTTGTAATTGTTTTATATTTCTTTCAATAAATTCTCTTTTTAGTCCCCGTTCTAACAAAAAAAGAAAGAAAGAAGGTTCGAAATTTCGATAGAATTTTGGATGTCAATAGTATGAGCTTGCACAAAAGTTTGCATTTGTATTGAACGTCACCTTGCTAAGTTTGCCTTGCACGCCAGACTTAATTTGCATACACTGGTCCTCCATGGTTGTTGGATTTGATTGCTGCCGACCTAGAATCTTAGTGTGGGTGTTTTTCACACGAGGTTTCAACTAGGTAAAGTTTAAATGAATGTACTGCTAATTACCACCTATATCTATTCTTGGGATCTTTAAACTAAGACTGTGCTTCGGATCAACTTAAGTCTTTCAGTACCAATCTGAAAATTTTGGGTAGAGAATTTTTATTCCAATTCAGATTCAACGAGCTCAGAATTTCAACATCCCGTTTTCAGTTTGGAATTTTTGGAGTTCTTTGAATTCCGTGGAATGTAAAATGTTTGAAATTTTTACATGTGCGCACCAGCTCGTGCAAGTACAGCCACACGAATCTTTTTGGAGCAAGCGGCAATAGTTCAGTGTTCTTCAAGCCGAGAGGAGTCCCCGCTTAGTATGGAGAATGACCTCGAGAGATCTTGTACATACATGTACATTTGCAAGCATAATTAGCTATAATGGGCCACGCTCATTGTACCGCCAAAGGTACTAATTCCAACCAAAGGAATGACATGCAGACACACCGCCAGGCGGGCTACAACCTCAGCGTCAGAGCACCTCCAGATCGCCTCCGACGTGCCGCCACGCGCCGCGCCAAGATACCATCAGAAGCTTCTGAAACTGGGAACTGAAGCACATCAGTCCCA
Source organism: Rosa rugosa (assembly GCF_958449725.1). Taxonomy (NCBI): domain Eukaryota; kingdom Viridiplantae; phylum Streptophyta; class Magnoliopsida; order Rosales; family Rosaceae; genus Rosa; species Rosa rugosa. The sequence goes on along the minus strand of NC_084823.1, from coordinate 3,049,501 downwards.
CATCGAAAACAAGGAGGAGGTCAGCCTCCTCCTCACCTATAAAAGGTTCTCTCCTCTCTCCTCATTAATGACGCATTCAATACTTACCTACTGTTACTTTGTCAACATAAATACATTGACTAACTTAGGCATCAGAGAGTTGAAGACCACCCAACGCGGTCTCCCTCTAACGCCCTTTGCATTTTATTTGCCAGGTAGCGGAGGCTTTGAGAGCACCACAAATATCGATCCGCCCATCGGATCAGCGTTAACAAAGGTTCAGCTACCGCCGGACTTTTAGACATTAACATTGGCGCCGTCTGTGGGAATCCTTGAACAAAAGGTCATCCCACCACATCCACCATGACTAACGGTAGCGGAGGAAACGCTGAGGAACAGGCGGATCAGTCCGCCATTCCCCAACCCTCCGACCCAGCGGTAGGCGTTAACCGCGCACTATTCACAACCCCGGCCAACCCCGGCGGTGAGGCAAATCCAAGCAGTAGCCGCCCGCCGGGCCAAGATCTCGTCACTATGTACGAGATAGCACTGGCGGATCTTCATAAGGCAAACAGAGAACGTGAGGAGGAGCGCAAGGAAAAGGCTGAAGCCCAAAGACAGGTGGCTACGCTCATGGCACGTTTTGAGAAACTAAAGAGGACGCTGGAGGCCACCGCCCGCCCAGCACAGAGCGAACAGTCACGTAGCACCAGGCGTAGTCGACCCGGCACTGGCACATTGGTACCGGGGCCAGTCATACAGATGCAGGTACCGCTGAACCCACCTGAATTGTTGGGAATGGGACCACCGCCCATCCCCCAACTAATGATAGAGCAGGAGGCGGAATCACTGCCGCATACCAACCGCTCGGAGGCCAGGGCGAGGACTGAAGGCAATCCGCCTGCGCCAAGGCGCAGGCAGGTCCAGCGGAGTACTCAAGCTGATTCCGCGAGCGATGCAACCGCCCAGATATTGGAAAGGATGCACCAACTGGAGCAGAGATTGATCCGGGCGGAGTCGGGCGCCCCAGCGCCAACTCAGAATCCACTTTTCGCTTCCAGACCTGGGCCCTTCACCGCTGCGATTCTGCAAGCTATTAGACCAGCGTCTGCAAAAACCCCAAAGTTGTCGTATTACGGCGGAATGTCTGATCCCTTTGTTCACATGGACACCTTCAAGAAAGTCACCAACAACAAGGGATTCGACGACGCCACCTTGTGCCACTTGTTCAGCGAAACGCTGGATGGCGAGGCAATGAACTGGTTCTGAGTGTCCGCCGGGGTCTGTCAGCTCATTCCATGCACTATCACACGCTTTCCTCTCCCGGTTCATCTTATTGTCCGTCGGGCATCACAACACAAGTCAGCTGTTTATGGTCAAGCAGGGGGAGGACGAATCACTGAAGGCCTTCATCACAAGACGGCGAGCGGCAGCGTCTCAGTGCGGTGACCTAGACAAAACAATGGCATCGGCGGCCTTCAAGCAGGGACTTCTCAATGGGCCATTCCTCTATCACCTCAACTACAATCACCCAAATGCGGCGTACGACCACATCATGAGTGAGGCGGTCATCCACGCCCAGGCGAAATTCATTACATATGGAGAAACCCCACCGCCACCAGCAACTCCAACAAAGTCTTCACGGCCATCCCCCAGTCATCAGGAAACCGCTAACAAGACCCCTTCAACACCGCCAACTGACAAGAAGAGGGAATGGCAGCAGGGCCACCACCAGAACAAGAGGCAGAATGACCAGAATTACAACAAGGGCAACCGCCCAACCCATGGGGATAACCGCAACAAGCAGGCAGAGTCCTCGCAGCGGTACGCAGTGTTCACGGTCCTCACGGCCTCATATGAAGACATCTACAATCAGTGCAAGGATCAGATCCCACCGCCACCCCCTCCAAAGTACCCAAAGACGGGCAAACCCAGGAACACCGACAAGTGGTGCAAATACCACGAGGACAGTGGCCACAATACCAACAGCTGCAATGCTCTCAAAACGGCCATTGAGACCCTGTACCGTGACGGCAAGCTGGAGCAGTTCAAGGTGCGCCAACCACCACCAGTAATTGCCAACGTTTAGACCTTGGGCCGCATCAACACCATCGATGGCGGCGCTCCAATCACCAGCATGTCTCACAGGGCCAGAAAGCGCTATGCACGCGCCAATCACCCAAAGGAGGTCTGCAACATCCGCTACGAGAGGTCCGCCAAGCTCCCGAAATCAAGTTGGGAGCCTATTACCTTCTCGGAGGAGGAGGAGCGTGGAGTGCATCTACCGCATGACGACCCATTCTTGGTCGACGCCATCCTTGGCAAATTCTCAGTAGGGAGAATCTTGGTGGACAGCGGGTCCGCTGTCAATGTCATCTTCAACGACTGCTACAACCACCTCAAGCGGAATAAGAAACTACTCCAGGATCACGAGCCACTGCTCAGCTTCTCCGGCGACGTCACACAACCGCTGGGGTCGGATTACATGCGACTGGTTATTGGTACTAGTCCATGCGTGGCGGAGGTACATACGGAGTTCATTATTGTCGATTGTTTCAGTTCGTACAACGCCATCATTGGACGACCAACGCTTAACAAGCTCAAGTGCATCATCGCCGGATACATGCTTCTCATGAAGTTCCCCACACCCAACGGCACGGGCTGTGTGAGAGGAAGTCAGCAGTTGGCTCGAGAGTGCTATTCAACGACTGTGGCGCGGTCGGCCCGCCGCCATGAAATTCTGACGGTGGGTAATCAGGCACCGCCACCAAACATCTTTGAGGATCCTAGGGATGAGGAGAAGAAGTATGTAAAGAAGGAATCGGTCAACCCAGAGACATCGTTGAAAGTCATCTGCATCTCGGACGAGCACCCTGAGCGGACGGTCCGCATAGGCGCCCAGCTTGACCCAGAGGTAGCGGCGGAGCTCACACAGTTCCTGCGTGATAACGCCGCCGTCTTTGCCTGGTCCTACGCTGACATGCCAGGTATCTCTCCTGAAATTATAACTCACAATCTGACCATCAAACCCTCCTTTTATCCCATCAAGCAGAAGCGGAGGGCCTTTGATGAGGAAAAGTACCAGGCAACAGGAGAGGAAGTTGCCAAGCTCCAGGGCATTAGATTCATCCGCCAAGTCATCTATCCCCAGTGGATCTCCAATTTGGTAATGGTCAAGAAGCCCAGCGGCAAGTGGCGGATGTGTGTCGACTTCAAAAATCTCAACAAGGCATGCCCAAAGGATAGTTTCCCGCTACCTCGTATCGATCAGCTGGTCGATGCAACTGCCGGACATGAGCTCCTCAGCATGATAGACACTTTTTCCGGATATAATCAGATCAAGATGCATCCCGGCGACCAGGAATGCACCACCTTCACCACCGACAAAGGCGTCTACTGCTACAATGTCATGCCTTTCGGTCTGAAGAACGCCGGTGCAACTTATCAACGGTTGATGAAGCCATGTTCGCTGAGCATCTGGGGAAAATCATCGAGGTCTACGTGGACGACATGCTAGTAAATAGCATAAAGGCCAGCGGACATGTGGCAAACCTCAAAATCATAGTAACCATTCTCCTGGCCTATGGTATGCGCCTCAACCCAGAAAAATGTTTCTTTGGGGTCACCGCAGCAAATTTCTGGGTTACATCATCAGCGAGCGGGGCATCGAGGCTAACCCAGACAAGGTGCAAGCCATCCTTGACCTCGCGGACCCTGAGTATAAGGTGCACGTCCAATGCCTCCAGGGCAAGTTAACCGCCCTCTCTCGATTCATCTCCAAACTCACTGATAAGTGTGCCCCATTTTTCAAGCTCCTCAAAACGACTCACAAGAAAGTCATCAACTGGAACCCAGAGTGTCAGGCGGCGTTCCAGGGCCTGAAGGAATACCTAGCGGCAGTCCCTCTCCTTTCTGTCCCTGTGCAAGGAGAGACACTGTTCATCTACCTAGCGGTCTCGGTATCGGCGGTAAGCTGCGCCATTGTCCGGCGGGAAGGCCAAGACGAGCTCCCAGTGTTCTACGCCGGCAGGGGCATGAACGGAGCAGAAACAAGGTATCCTCCCTTGGAGCAACTAGCCCTCGCACTCATCGTTGCCGCCGGACGCCTCCGCCAATACTTCCAGGCTCACACCATCCATGTGTTAACCAATCAACCGCTGAGGCAAGTGATGCAGAACCCTGAACACTCGGGGCACCTCAGCAAGTGGGCCATTGAGCTCAGCGAGTTCAACATAGAATACAAGCCAAGAACCGCCATGAAGGGCCAGGCAGTGGCGGACTTCATCGCTGAACTCACCGAGCGTCAGCCGGAACCCGGTACCGAGACGGGGCCCGGAACAGAAATGGTAACCGCTGAGGAGGCAACCCCACAGTCAGATTGGAACCTACATGTGGACGGCTCCGCCAGCGCCAAGGCCAGCGGCGCCGGAGTCATCCTAACAGAACCCGGGGGACTGAACGCGGAATACGCGTTGAAATTCAACTTCAAAGCTTCAAACAACATGGCGGAGTACGAGGCCCTCATTGCCGGCTTGCTCCTCGCCATTGACTCAGGGGCTGACAGCGTCAACATATTCAGCGACTCTCAATTAGTCGTTAACCAGGTCAACGACAGCTTCCAAGCCAAGGACCAACAGTTAGCGGCATACTTGGGGTACGTCAAAACGTTGCTCAAAAAGTTCAAATTTCACACCATCACACAAATCCCCAGGGAAAAGAGCGCTAAGGCTGATTCACTGGCGAGACTGGCAACCGCCCTACCACATCAAAGTCCAGCGGACACAAGAGTGGAGTGCCTTGACAGGCCTAGTATCACAAAGACCCTGACGGAGATCTTCAGCATTGAGGTCAGTCCCAGCTGGATGGACGAGATCATTGCATACAAGCGCAGCGGCACATTGCCAGAAGATAAGATCCAGGCAAGACAGCTCAAGCGGAGAGCAACTCGCTACAACATCCAAAATGGCAAGCTTTACCGCCAAGGATTCACCCATCGCAACCTCCGCTGTCTAACCCCAGAGGAAGGAAAAGTCGTCCTAGCGGAAATCCATGGCGGAGAATGTGGAAACCACTCGGGCGCCAGATCATTGGCCAATCGCACAATGCGACAGGGATACTTTTAGCCCACACTTGGTGATGACGCCCGGCGGATTTCGAGGTCTTGCCACAAATGCCAATAGTTTGCAGATCTCCCACATGCACCGGCAGAGCTGCTGTCAATTATCATCGGCCCATGGATTCACTCCACGTGGGGCCTCGATTTGATGGGAAAGTTCCAAACCGCCAAGGGCCAGTTCAAGTACATCATTGTTGCCATCGACTACAACAGCAAGTGGATAGAGGCGGAGCCACTGACGGCAATAACTACCGCAAAGGTAATTCACTTCCTCTGGAAGAACATCTATTGCCGCTATGGTGTCCCACATACAATCATTACAGACAACGGCACACAGTTCAACAACAAGGAACTCATCTCCTTTACCGCCAACCTTGGCACCAAGTTGAGTTTTGCATCTGTCGCCCATCCCCAAACCAACGGCCAGGTCGAAGCAGCAAACAAGATAATCAAGAAGCTGCTAAAAAAGAAGCTCGACGACGGCAAGGGTTTGTGGCAGAAAAGCTTCCAGAGGTCCTATGGGCCATCCGGACAACTCCAACAACCGCCACCGGCGAAACCTCTTTTTGTATGATGTTCGGAACAGAGGCTGTCCTACCTGTTGAAGTAACTCAGCCTACCGCTAGGGTCGAAGGTTACTGCCCAGGGACCAACAACGACGGCGTCAACCTGGACAGGGACCTCCTAGAAGAAAAAAGACACAAGGCCCATTTGCACAACTTGCAAAACAAACAACGGGTATCGCATTTCTACAACGCCAGAGTCAAGGCCCGGAACCTCCAATCGGGGGATTGGGTAATGAAGGAAGTAATTCCACCGCAAACGAAACTCCGCCCAACTTGGGAAGGTCCATACAAAATTGTGGAAGTCGTTAGCCCAGGCACCTTCTACTTAATGGACAAGGATGGCGTCACGTCGACCCACCCTTGGAATACCGAACACCTTCGGTATTACTACAAATAGTCATGCCGCTACCCAGGAGCATCTTGACTTAGCTAAATTCTTGTTCAATACTTAGCTAAGGGAAGCTACCCAACGGGTACTACCCCACTTTTGTACATGCTGATCAATCAGCTATCAATGAAACGAGGAATTATTCAAACCATTGTTACCAAGTCTAGCACTGAGGGCAACTGGCAACGCCAGCAATCGTCAGCGGACCTCGTCCGCTACGTGGTGCACTTGGACCAATCTTAATTCCTTTAATGTTTCATTGATTGACAAAAGAAAAATATAAGTCAAAGTACTAGCGGTACAAACACATCATAGCAAACACAACTTCGAAAATTTCATTCCATTTCAAAATATTTGTTACAAGTTATTATGCCTCAGCGGCTACAAAAAAAAGAGAATCTATTGCGGTCCCAGCTGGCTTCAGGGGTTGCCCTCGGCATCTTCTGCTTCAGCAGGCGGCGGCACGATCGCTCGACTCGTTTGATCGGACCCTCGGGCTGTCGGACTTGGGGTCTCTATAGTGCCGTCCGCCCGGGTGTGCGCCGCCAGGAATCCAGCCCGCGACACCTCCGACGGGGTGGGATTGGGAGTCTGCTGGGACCCTTCCGTCGGATGAACGCCACTTTCTCCACTGCCTGAGCGGGCGCCTCCCGCTGGGGCAGGCACGACAACTTTCTCCGGCAGGGCACTCTTGGCCGGCGGCGCATCGGGCTGTGACGCTTTGGCGAAGTCGATGGCGCCCTTCCGCTTCAGCATGTCTATGTTTGCTCGGGCCCCAGCCTTCGCTGACTCAGTCATTGCCTTCTCATACTCCGCCGACTGCTTGAATGCTTCAACAGCGGCGGCCGCGGCAGTATCCCCTTCAGCCCTCAGGCGGGCAACCTGGCCTTCCAGCCGCTTCAGCTCCGTCGCCCTGGCGGCGGACTCCCGCTGCACAATAATAAGTTTCTTGTCCTTAGCGGCTATCCGCTCCTGCAGCAGGGCGATGTCCTCCTCCAACTTGGAGACGCGGTCATTCCTCTCCAAGTCCCGCTCGATGGCCACGTTGAGCTTACCGCGGGCGTCGGCAAAGTCACATTTCGCCTTGGCCAGCCACCTTTCTGTCTCCGCCAGCTTCTCCCTCGCCTCCACCAGCTCCCTCTGGAGGCTTTGAATCTCCTCCCTCAGCTCCCCTTCGACCAGAGGCTGCTTCTTCGCCGCCTCAAACATGTCGTGCAGCCCAGCTGATATCTGACCAAACGCCGAGCTGTAGGGCGATTGGTCAATCGCTGTCGGGCGCGAGATCCCCGCTAGGCCGCCAAACCCTAGCCTTTCGCACAGATGGAAGAGGAACTCCCGCTCACCATCCGTCATAAACTCCGCGTAGGCGGCGAAGGAGTCCAAGTCACTGGCGGCGGGCGCCTCCCCTTCCACCACGGCAGCTTTAAGCAAGGCTTGACGGGCCTTCTTCTGCTGCCGGCCCCCGATAATCTCCACATCCTCCCCCTCTTCCTCGTCGGGGGAGTCTATCTGCCGGCGCTTCTTCTCAAGCACCCTTGTGTTCCCGCCAGCGGCCCTCGTCACCCTCAGCGGCGGTTCCTCCCTTGGGGCGGTGACAGTCCCTGCCGGCTGCACCGGTCTTTCTTTCTGGGAACCACGCCTGTTGGCGGGTACCCTTTCCTTTGGAGCAGCCGCTGTTGCGGCCCCCTTTTTGCTGCCTGAACGACGGGCAGGCCGTCGTCACCAAGGTGAGAGTGGAGCGGCATCTGCAGCACCACCGGAACCTCGGACTGGCTCAGCGCCAGTGTCTCGGGGTTCACTACAGTCTTCTGGGCCGCCAACCCCTCGGCGTACATTGTCTCCAGGAAGTTATCAATCTCCGCACGGTCCATTGCTTTTTCTAAAGCGTCGCGGCTCGATTTGTTACCTGGCGGAGTTTCTAAAAAAAAAAAAAAATAAACCAGTCAGTCTGGGCTACTTATTACAAAAGAGAGCAGTATGGCGGAAAATTCTTACCAAAGGAGCGAGTTAGTTTCTGCTCGACTAACAACTCCCAACCAGTCAGAAGTCGGAAGTCCAGCAAGTTGCGGTTCCGCCAACAACCTCGGATCCGCGCCACGCGACACTCCTCCTCGCGCGTTAGGTTGTACCGCAGTCCCGCTGCACAAACACAAATCGATTAGTAAAGGTACGTCCGCAAAATACAGGCACCCGCCAGATGCATTCAGCGGAAACTGGTTACCAACCTCGGATAGGTTGGAACTCCGACTTAATCCTAAACGTCGGCCCTTCCTCGTTCACCACAGCCTGGTACTCCCACCCCTCTGTGGCGACGCAGAAGGTCCCCCGCCAGTAGGACATTGAATCCCTTAGATTCTCGATCAGCTTGGGCGCTCCCTGGCGGCGGCTCAGATTCACTTGCCCTCTGCAACCCTGGCGCTTCACGTAGACCAGCTCATAGAAGTGCAGCACTTCCGCCACAGTAGGCCCCTCGCACCCGGACAACCGCCACAGCGAGTTCATAGCCAGCATCAACCGCCACATGTTGGGGCAAATCTGACCAAAGGCAAGGCCAAACTCGCACACCAAGATTTGGAGATTTGGCACCAGCGGGAGCGTCACTCCTTGGCGGAATATCGCCTCATGCACGGCCGCGAATCCCTCTGGGAGAATCGACGCCATCTACCGTCGGCGGGCGTAGCTTCACCGAGCCCGGCAACCGGAACGTCTTCTTCATTCGAGTGACGGCGGCGGCATTCATCCGCCCTCCTGCCTCGTCAACGGCGGTGCCATCCTGGAGGAACCACGCTGACTCAGCATTCTCCCCCGCTGTCTCTTCTTCCCCAGCGGAGCCGCTGGCAGCGCTATTGCTCGCCAAACGCTCGTCGCGCCTAGCTTTGGCAGCAGCGGCCTCACCCGCCCTAGAGCTCTCTGGACGTGGACCACGACCCATAGCTACTTCCCAAGGTATGGTCTGTAGCGGCTCAACCTCTAGCGGTTCTGGCAGTGAGGTTCCTGCATGGGCAGACGGACGCAACGAGTCAATAAATATCCTATCCGCCGCGCTGAACGACACGTCAGACCCGGAATCCTCACTGCTCGAAATCTCTATGACGTTAGCCATCCCAAACCCTAAAACCCACACTAGTTAGCACAAACACAGATCTAGCCTATTCTTACATCAGTTATAGCCAAGAACATCAAGAACAATTTACCCAGAAAATGCCAAAATAAGAACAAACACACTCAACCCAGATTCGACCATCTAGCTCATCCCTAAACGGCAACTCCCTGCCAACCACCATAACCCAACCCCCCCCCCCCCCCCCCCCCAAATCTCACTTCACACCTCAGAACACGCCAAAGAACAGAAACCATCCCAAACCCAAAAACAACAAAAACCCAGAAAATAACAGATTCAATGAAACAGGGAAAAGGGAATCCAGGTACCAACCTCGGTGGTGAAGCCTACGATACGATGGTGCACGGTAATCTTAAGGGTGCGAGATCGTCGTTTCTCCGGGAACGATATCTCCAAGCTCCGGCAACCTCTTTCTTCAGTCTCGGACGAACAGAGCGACAGGACGACGACTGTGAGTTTGAAGCTTTTACCAAAGTGTCAAATCTCGCTGAGTTTCCCCCCCTTTTATGTCAACATCAGCGCGTTCTCAGCCGTCCGCTCAAAAATGACATCACACACCAGCCGTACACGTGTCGCGGGTCTCCACTTACTCTCCGGATTAACCGAGGCGTCGCCTCGGTTACGAAATCCATAATTACTATCATTAATGGCGAGAAGACGGCCAGGCTTAGGAGACAAACCTCCGCACGCTAACCCTCTACGGGTTGGACACGTGTCAACCACCACCAGACGAAGCGTCTGGTGGAAGTAACCACTGAGGATGACTTCTCCAACCGTCCGAAGTCTCCGCTGAGCGAAACCCCGCCAGCGGAACGTCTCCCTTGTCATCTTCCAAGTGACGAAGTCTCCGCTGAGCGAAACCCCGCCAGCGGAACTTCTCCCTTGTCACCTTCCAAGTGACGAAGTCTCCGCTGAGCGAAACCCCGCCAGCGGAACTTCTCCCTTGTCACCTTCCAAGTGACGAAGTCTCCGCTAAGCGAAACCCCGCCAGCAGAGCTTCTCCCTTGCCATCCTGCAAGCGGGGCGGCTTCCGCTACACACCTCTAGCGGAACCCCCTTTCATCTTGCAAGCTGCGTGCTTTGTTCAGCGCAATATCGCTCAATAAAGTACCGCCAGGCACGTCTACTGGACGCTGCTTCCTGCTGCAGTCAGCGGGGGGATATCCGCCAGCGGCGGATCCCGAGGCCACGCCTCACTCTGACAACTCCCGCAACGCGGCGTTACGGTCAAACCGTCCCTACGGGACACGGGGACTTGTCAACAGTCTACGACGGCCCTGATCAGGCACGTTGACCCCCGTCACTCGGGTACTAAGATTGAGTTCGCTACTCAACACCCTCTGCTCCGTGCAGCTCCCCCTCAACAAACAATTTGCCGACCATCCGGAGGTCTATCTTAGCCGGGGAGTGGGGGACTCCCTGGGGGGCCTAGCAGGGGCCCACCCGAAAGGGTATAAAGCGATTGCTCACTAAATCCATGGTTGACAATGCACTGACGCTAATTATGCTCTTGCAAAGTCTAGCGGAAGAAAACGCTTCAAACGGCCGAGCAACTCCCCAACCAAGATTGCCCTCCTTGACTGGGGACTTGGGGGACTTGTACATACATGTACATTTGCAAGCATAATTAGCTATAATGGGCCACGCTCATTGTACCGCCAAAGGTACTAATTCCAACCAAATGAATGACATGCAGACACACCGCCAGGCGGGCTACAACCTCAGCGTCAGAGCACCTCCAGATCGCCTCCGACGCGCCGCCACGCGCCGCGCCAAGATACCATCAGAAGCTTCTGAAACTGGGAACTGAAGCACATCAGTCCCACATCGAAAACAAGGAGGAGGTCAGCCTCCTCCTCACCTATAAAAGGTTCTCTCCTCTCTCCTCATTAATGACGCATTCAATACTTACCTACTGTTACTTTGTCAACATATATACATTGACTAACTTAGGCATCGGAGAGTTGAAGACCGCCCAACGCGATCTCCCTCTAACGCCCTTTGTATTTTATTTGACAGGTAGCGGAGGCTTTGAGAGCACCACAAATATCGATCCGCCCATCGGATCAGCGTTAACAAAGGTTCAGCTACCGCCGGACTTTTAGACATTAACAGATCTCTCCCCATGCCAGGCTCGCAGGTTTGGTACCAAGCATACCAGAATAGCAAGCCCTCAAATGCAGAATTTTCGGGTGGAGTCGAACCCTATAGTAGCTTCTATGCTGCCAGAAAAACCATTTGTAGAGTGTAAAATATGAACACTTACAAGACCATCAGTAATTCAGTATATAAATAATTAATTAAGGGCCGTCCTTATACAAGTTATTCCTTGATCTTTATATATAGTGCTTTATGTGGAAAATTGAAACATGTACATACGTGTTGTCTATATTATCATATCAATTGGTATCAATTCCCCTACCTTGTAGCGCGCGCGCGCGCACACGTATAGTACGTAATCCTTCCTCTGAAAAGGGGAGGTCTGTAGCATTATGAGCATATATAGTTTTTCTGGTTCAAAGTGACAATCCTGGATCAGCTAGGTTAACTAAGGTATAAGGACTCCAAGTGCTTTCCAGTACCTTTACTTTTTAAGTTTTTAGAAAACGCACCAAAGATGGGACTAATGCTATGCACATCAGGTTTATGAATCTTCCCTCAATTGCGTCCAGAATGAGAGGGAAAAGGGTTTCATCTTCACTTTTAGTCTGTGACCTCCTCTTGAATAGAACTACCTTTTGCCTAAATTAAGAAAACAAGCGATTGTTCAGGTCACAACACAACGGGTTAGAGCATATTTAGCAGACTCTTTATTTTAGTTCCTTAGCTATTTTAGAGAGCATGTTTAGCTTTTTATCTATTTTAACAGCTAGACCAAACTTCTAAGTGGCTCTCCATTACAAGTTTTAGCTATCTCGCTCCTAAATATAGAGAGCGAGATGAGACTCTCTATAATTTATATTAATTTAAAACATTCATTTTGAGTTATTTTATGTAACGTATAAATACATTTAGACTATTTAATTTCATTCAAAAAATAATATAAATTCAAAATTAGGTAAAATAGAAAGAACTGATGCAGACATATTTTTAAAATGGCTAGCCAAAATAACTTTTTAGTAACTTTGGCTAAAATTTGACTGAAATATAGCGCATTGCTAAAGATGATCTAAAAAGATAATTGGAATAGCCAAGTCCAAATAAATTAGAACCTAAGTATTATTCGGAGTCAAGAATGTCTTTGTAAAGGGCAGTGAAGAAGCCACTTTTGAAGCATTTTAGACCGTACAATACCCCGAACTTAATGAGAGAAATTAAAAGCGTGAGAACAACTTAATGGCAAAAGATAGTAGTTTTAATGGGGGTTGATACCCCAAGCCATAGTGTCATTGTTCGAGAGGGTACGTTTTAAGGTCTTACAGATATCCGATAAGAGAACTAGTCGTGTGGAGGTTGTACTCATTAAAAAAGCTGAAGAACATGGAACTGGGTTTCACATGTCCACTGAAATTCTAGCACATTCTGCACTAAGTCAAGAAGTGAACAAATTGCAAGCAACTGAAAGCATGCATGAAGCTTCTTCCTAGCTTTGCAGATAAAGAAGGATAGGTGCAGCTTTCAGATGACTAGGATAAGGGGTCTATAAGGATCAACGAATGTGGGCGAGGCTCATGAAAAAGCTGCACAATTACTCAAGAATCAAAGGTGGTGGTGGACTGGTGGTGAGAAACTACGTACTGTGTAGTCTGTGTTGTAATTAATGGGGGACTCAATATGGACCTCTGATTGAGAACAAAGGGGACCATGGCACAAAGTCATATCAAGGCCAACCTCCTCCACAGATGACTCTATTCTCTCTCAGAACTCAGAAGTGGGCGGAAGATAAGTTCATCTATATCCCAATTTGATGATGGTGCTGTTGCTTTATTCACATGACGTTCACCTAATTCATCTCCTTGTAAATGCCCAAAATATGTCCCTGTCCGAGGACCATGAGGTGTTCCACATACCATATCTCGTATAATCAGTTTAAGGAAAAACAACAGTACAAGAATAAAACTATATAATTATGCTACATTTACTTGTTCAAGATAGAGTATTAAAGTTGCATAACATTTGGTTCCTTTATTTTGGATTCTAGGTGCTTTGCGTACTTGGTGTTCAAGCAGGTGTACCGTAACCGTAATGATGGGTCGTGGCCATTGGGCCTGTGACTCCAACTGTGGACGAGTGCTAGCATAATCTCATATCATATAGGTACATTTAGTGTAAAACCATAATTACATGCTCACAACATATGCACAACAATCATAAAAGGATCAAGGCTTACCTTCATGGATTCCATCTTATGCAACTGCTTAACTCGATCACTGAATGTGACCACCTTACCAACTTGCTTCTCAATGGACAAAACTTATGCAATAGTCGTGGTAGTAATCAAGGACCAATTCATCTGTATATATATATATATGAGACTTGAACCTCAAGAAGCTTCCCATTAAAGCATTCCTTGTCGGTTTAGGTTTCACTGTTAGATTCCTAATGTATCACAACTTGTAGCCTTTCTTGTAGACTAAGCAATGGATTACTATCCTTAATGAATTGATACACTACTTAATTAAATCACTAGTATTGATTTACTGTTTGTATCCATGTTAAACTAGGATTGATATTAAGCTAATCATCAATTACTTTATGATGATATGTGTTATGTCCATATTTGATCTTACATTCAGAACACAACTCTCTCTATTTTTGAATGAAAATAAAGTTGTAATGTTTACACATACGTTTTGATTCATCACCATTGTGCACTACCATTCATATTCTGTGCTGTAAATAGGATGACAGATGTGATTGTGGTAGGAGCAAACCAACCTTCAATAATACCGAACTATAATAGAAGCTAGCTAAATATCTACCAAGACATCGAATCATGGAGCTTATATCAGGCAGATAACAGTTGGCATATAAATGCAAATTTATTTGATTTAGTGCACATTTCTGGTTATTCGTGGAAGGTATTAGGCAATGAGCAAGTTCTGTGACTTGGTCTTCAATGTAAGTAAACAAGTATTGTGGGAGATATATATTCTTCAAACTAGGCAGACCTGTACTATTATCTTCTTGTCTTTGTAACTGGGACAAAACCTTTTTATTTTTCTTGTAATTAAGTTATGGAGTAGTTGAATACAGTATATATGAAGCTTTTTCTAGACATGCTTCACGATGCTGCTGCTATACCCAGTAACACAGACAAATTTCCTGTTTGGCCTCATTGAGAAAAGTAGTGGTTTTGATTGACTCAAGAATGAGAATAACAGCCTGGCTTATATATATATATATAATTAAAAGCCTGGTTTATAAGAGTTCACGAGTTTCTTTGATTCAAGAATTATAGTAACAGCCTGGTTTATATATATATATAATTAAAAGCTGTTCAACTGGATATGATAAAAACCATAGTAATAGTTCTCTTTTAAGAAAGCAGAGCAGTGTTTCAGCCTATATAACTAGAACTCTAGTCTTCAGCCATACAAGTCTGTTTTTGTTTTCTTTTGCAGAAGGAAAGAAAAACATCAGCAACTTTGATCCTAAGAGCTAGCTGGTATTGAAAGTACTCCAATGAAGAAACCTGGGAAAATAAGTTACAGTGTTAGCAGAGTGACATCTCTTTGATTTAATCAACTCTCCAATACTTAATTAAGTTGATCAGTAATTTAATTATCTCGAGGAGTTTCAAAAGAGTACTGACAAAAGATAATTTTGCTCATTAAGGGGTCACTTTAATCTTACAAATTGCCTTATCAAAAAACAATGTGAATATAACGGGTCACTTTCTAACAGCAAAAATGAGATAGGCACTAAATGAGATATAGGCATAGAAACTTTTTATCTCAGAAACCCAAAAGCAAGAACCTATTTTTGAAAATAGAAAAAAGAACAAAAAAACAAAAAAGATCTGAAGTCAAGGATTATGAATGAGAAGCAATTCACTCAAACTTTCTGTCTTTCTGAGATCAATGTCGACCAAAAAAACCAAAAAAAAAAAAAGAAGAACGGTATGAGATCATGAACTGTACATCATCCATATGCAATGATTTCTATTATTTTCTAGGATTGTGTCAGATCACACTTGAGGAACACTATTTAGTAGAAGAGTAATACTAGGTGAACCACCTTTGTGGGTACCACCTGCATTCCACTTTATGTGTCACAGGTGATTCTATATATATATATATATATTTAATGATCACATTAATTTATATTTAATTACATACATCTCTGTCATGTGTTTGGTACAAAACTAGCACTCGAGGAGCTACATAACTTGTCACTTGTGATCAGAGTTCACCCAAACACTTCAAACCACCACCACCATATGGGTTCAGTCCATACTGATCAGACCACCTTCACTGCAGTGGAGCTCCAGCAGCTTCATCATCAGGACCTAACCAATCAAAGGGTTGAGAGGGCTCAGTGGGTGCTCAAATCTCCTGAGCCACCAGGTCCTTGGCAGCAACTCCTTCATTCAATTAAAGCCAATGTTTTTCCTCAAAGAAAGAAATACTCAGCTGTTTCATTCTTCAAGAGTCTATTTCCAATTCTTAGCTGGGGAAGGAATTACAAGACTTCAAAGTTTAAAAATGACTTAATGGCTGGTTTAACTCTTGCTAGCCTTAGTATTCCTCAGGTAGTTAACTCTCATCTTTAGTTTATTCCACTTGGAAAAGCTTTATAATATTTCCTCCCAATAATATTATCTTTCCTGACAGAGTATTGGGTATGCTAATCTAGCAAAACTCGATCCTCAGTATGGCCTATGTAAGTTGTTTGATATGAATCTTCAAACTATATGTTCATTAGTTCTCTTATATTAATATTTTCCTTTTTTTTTTTACATTTGGGGTATCATTGATTTAGACACAAGCATTGTTCCACCTTTGGTTTATTCTCTAATGGGGAGTTCAAGAGAGCTAGCTATTGGACCAGTAGCAGTGGTTTCCATGCTGCTGTCCTCCTTGCTTCAGAAAATTGAAGATCCTATTGTGAATCCTGTTGCTTACACAAATCTTGCGTTCACTGTGACCTTATTTGCTGGAATTTTCCAAGCTGCATTCGGAATTTTCAGGTTTGTTTTGATTTGCTTAATTAGAACTTTTCTTCATCACTGACCCTTTTCTTCATCACAAATAGACCTCTCTGTTGCACTTTATTACAGGTTGGGGTTTATTGTGGATTTTCTTTCACATGCTGCCATTGTTGGGTTCATGGCTGGTGCAGCCATTGTCATTGGTCTTCAACAACTGAAAGGTCTACTTGGGATCAGTAAATTCACCACCAACACAGATGTGGTCTCAGTCTTAGAGTCTGTTTTCAAGTCAATTATTCATGAACCAGTAAGTTGAATAAAGGTTCTAGCAAAAATGAATGATAAAAAACAGGGTAATTCATATTCATAACAAAAATTGTTCTTCCATGGCAGTGGTACCCTTTGAATATTGTCCTCGGTTGTGCATTCCTTATTTTCCTCCTAATTGCCAGGTTTATTGTAAGTAACAAAATTCTAAGTTTACAATTTACCATTTCTTCAATGCTTTCTGTTTCATTTTGAACCTTCAAAAGTTAATTTTTCTCATGGATTTGCAGGGCAAAAAGAATAAAAACCTCTTCTGGTTGCCAGCTATTGCACCCCTTATATCAGTTGTATTATCAACTCTGATAGTATATTTCACAAAAGCTGATAGGCATGGAGTGAAGATAGTCAAACACATTAAAGAGGGTCTAAATCCAAGTTCAGCTCATCAGCTACAACTCACAGGTCCACATGTTGGACAAGCAGCCAAAGCAGGACTGATTTCTGCAATTATTGCTCTTGCTGTAAGTTTGGCATTGCTTTTTTCTCTGATAATTTTTTTCTTATTGATTAGTTTTATGTTTTTAATGGTAATTAATTTAAATTTTTAATTAATTAATTAGGAGGCCATTGCTGTTGGTAGATCTTTTGCTTCCATCAAAGGGCACCACCTTGATGGGAACAAGGAAATGATAGCCATGGGCTGCATGAACATTGCCGGATCTTTAACTTCATGCTATGTTGCTACTGGTAAGTCAGTTTGGTAAGTTCTCATATCAAATTATATAAATGTTCTCGTGCACGCTAAAACAGTCTTGACATGTTATATTGTCAAATTTCTTCGACCACATATTAGATATTTTTTTAAAAAGTAGATATCATATTACAGATGAGACACTTTGACATATTACGTTTTCACAATGTCAACGCCGTTCATTAGATAAATTCTTGTTTGAATGTCTACTCCAGATCGATAGTCTTGCAGGAGAGCTATACTCTTCATTCTACTACTTGTCTTTGATGCAGTTTGAGAAGTGCTGCTAATTGTTAAACTGTGATTGATGGGTTTTGACTTCTGCAGGTTCATTTTCAAGAACTGCTGTAAATTTTAGTGCAGGGTGTCAAACTGCGGTATCAAACATAGTAATGGCGCTCACTGTTATTGTATCACTAGAATTGCTTACTAGGCTCTTGTACTTTACTCCCACTGCTATCCTTGCTTCGATCATCCTATCAGCTCTGCCTGGACTTATTGATATTAATGAAGCTTACCACATTTGGAAGGTTGACAAATTAGATTTCCTTGCTTGCATTGGTGCATTCTTAGGGGTCTTGTTTGCATCAGTAGAGATTGGTCTTCTTGCTGCGGTAATCTTCTATCGTTGTACATTTGTGTATATATACGAGCTATCATATCACCGATTGTTTTTCTATTGAGGCACAATTTGACATGTTATGTTGTTATACCATATCTAAACTATCAATCGAGTAGAATTTTATTCAATATCTCGTCTAGATTTAGAGTCTGATAACATAAAGTATCAGATATCTAGTAAGAAAGTATATCAAGTTTACCTGCTTGGAGGGGAAGGTAACTTAATTGAGTTTATCAAAATTTCAATGGTAGATGTGGAGACCAATGGTTGACTTTCTGATACTTAAAGCTCAACAGCGAAAACTCAGTAGTGATGGATGTGATTAGAGATTAGAGTGGTGGGCGCCTATATTTAGTGTGTTTGGCCCACCGAAGGACCAACATATGTGGAAGACTCAGGTCCCTTAGGGTTGTTCACTTTTGCAGATTATATAGGCCGGCTAAAGCATATTGCGACTTATCGTGTGGACAAAATGCTAGGCATGTAGCATATATTAGCTTTATATATATATGAATCCCATTGAAACTTTTGTGACTACAACAGCCAATTACATGGAATATGTGTGTGTGTGTGTTCCTATACATGAGATCTCATGAGATATTTATTGAAAAGTAATAAACACTTCTTTTTGCAGTATATGGATTTTCCTTTTCCCAGTTGACACTGCCGCACTTGAGTGTTCTGCATTGCATGTAATCTTGACCACTTAGGCATGTGACTGTGTTGAGATGTAAGAACCTGCAGTTGCTATAGACATATAGAATCATAGATATGTCTACTGAATCCAAACCTCCCATATTAGATACATTGTAGCAGTATACAGATAAAGTCTCCCATTTTACTTGGCCATTAGTAGCACTGAAATTGTGCTTGATGCTTCTTTCAGTATTATAATGAACCCACTAGATAATGGAGCTATTTCAAGCATGGGATGATTCTGATGTAGCCTATCAAATGTACCAGAAGATTCTTATTTTTTTCTTTGTTTGACAATAATATTAGAACTCCTAAAAAAAATCATTTTGGACTCATATTTATCATTTGAAATGATAAAATATGCAATTTGAAATTAACAATGGGTGCTTTAATTTATGATCTATCTTCCAATTGAATCAAGCACAAGTATTCACTAGGAATATATGGTCCTAGATCATATCTTTGATTGCAAGTTTTTTTTTTTTTTAATGGTTTGCAGGTAAGCATCTCTTTTGCAAAAATATTGATAAATTCTCTTAGGCCTGGAATAGAAGAACTAGGGAGACTTCCAAGATCAGACATCTTTTGCAACATGAGTCAGTATCCAATGGCCATCAAAACTCCAAGCATCTTGATAATTGGCATCAACTCTTCTCTGCTTTGTTTTGCAAATGCTAACTCTGTGAGAGAAAGGTATACATGATCAGTCTAATTAAGTACGTAATTGGATGTCAAGGGTGAAATATCTTGAGAACTTAATAATTAATGCACTGAGGCTATGTTTTGTTTTAGGGTAATGAAGTGGGTGACAAAAGAAGAGGATGAAACTGAAGAGAAAGAAAAGGGAAGAAATATTCAACATGTAATCCTTGACATGTCCAGTAAGTTCAGTTCATTTATATTTTTAATTAATGTTGTTTTCACGGTCCATTTTTCTTGTATTTAACTCCGCGACTAGGTGTGCGCGACTTTTATCAAAAATGCATGTAATCTACAATGTTGTATCAAAATGTGACCTCTCTAGCATTACTTGATTATGCGACCAAGGAAAAAAGTATCATAAATACTTTCTGTGCCGGTCGGCACATATTAGATCATAAGTTTTATCAAATTGCTAACGTAAACTTGCTCGTGACAGATGTGTTGAACGTAGACACTTCAGGAATTCTTGCATTAGAAGAAATACAGAAGAAGTTGCTTTCACATGGCATAGAAGTAAGGCATCGATCGATCAGTTTCAAATATAAGAGTTTGATGCACATTTAGTTTGGTTTCTGAGATTTATCTGTCTGTGTTTGATTGCAGATAGCTGTGGCCAACCCAAGATGGCAAGTGATTCATAGACTAAAGTTGGCAAAATTGGTAGATAAAATTGGAGAACAGCGAATCTTCTTGACTGTTAGTGAAGCTGTGGATGCTTGCCTCATAAATTCTAAAGGCGCTGGAGTGAGCAGTTGTTGATCATGATTTAGAAGAACATGTCTTATTGGCTATTAGTTTATGCTGAATTATGATCAGAAATCTCTAATAATTTGCACAGCCTATTCGCTGTGACTAAGAATTAGGGAAGTTAATTAAATAGATGTTTAAGTGAAGGTTTTGTTTTGTTTTTTTTTCTTTCTTCTTTAAAAAAAGAGGATCAAAGGGTTTCTGTTTAAGTGAAGGTTTTTTTTTTTTTACACTCTGGACGACAATGTAACTCCCCACCCCACCCCATCCCTGATGTCAGTGAGATTTGAACCCGTGACCTCCACAGTGTTAGTTAGGCTAGCTAACCAACAGACCACGGCTCACCGACATGTTTAAGTGAAGGTTGTTGTTGTGGTTTTTTGTTTTTTCATCTTTTTTTTTTTTTTCTTTTTTTTTCCTCATAAAGATAGATGCAATAGAACTTGGCGTTTTCAGCTTTTGGAGTTGGACCAAGTGGTGGAAGAGAGTGAAGAATTGGGTTAGAATCAAATAAAATAAATGAATTAAAATTAAGTTAACGTCAAAGGTTTGAGCTTCTACAACGTAACCAAAAAATGTTTTCTTCCTTCTTAAAGAGATATACATAGAGATATTGATGCAATCAAAGCTATAATAGAAAAAGGTAGACAAAAGAATGAGAGATACTGATGCAATGAAAGCCACTAGAAATATGTTAATCGGCCGGAGTCCACAAACCAGTGGTCTTGTTCTGTTTTTATTTATTTTTTTATTTTTATTTTTTTTTCCGACGAAGGATCTAACATGGGTCTAACCCAATTTTTCATCATTCCTCATGACTTGAGATAACCCCAACTAAGGATGTCAATTTTACTCGCATGGTAGGAATTACACATAATGATCGGCCTACAATAAATAGAAGTTATTTTTTGATCAATTTTTAGCTAGCGGTCATAATAACATTTGAAAAGAAAGAAAAAAGAAAAAAAGGATACAGATGCCGAAACATAAAGATAAACAGTTAAACTTACAACCTAATACTTCCTGCGACATCCCTATTCTCAGAAAATAGATGCTATGGAAGCTTCAAAAAGAGACCAAAGAGAGCACAGCCCATGCGAGATAATCTTGGGTGATAGGAGACCATGACTTCCCTGATTTAGATTTTGCGCTGCTAACTTGTTTGTGATCATTTTCTTCGCAATATTAGTGGGTACGTGCTCTTCGTTCGTTCTTTTGTATATTAGTTTTATCTCTAAAATTTATCATCTAATAATTGTTTTTTAATGCTTAGTTATTAGGGTCTGAACTCACCATATTATCAAACAAGCTAGCAAGGGTTTTCACATCGCGTAGCCTCAACAGTTTCGGTCATGAGTGTATTCATAATGCTTCATTTGATGACTCTCAATCGTACACAAATTATATATTAATAAATACCACGCTGTTTCGTCAATCTCATTTTCAGCGTTTGAACTCTACAATCCCTAATGGAGATACAAAGAATGAATAAATATGAAACCCTAGATTCATGAAACAAATACGAATAGACACCCTAGATTCATAAAAAGAATGGAATACCTCTTCATCATTTCTCTTAGCCGCCATTATTCTTCAGGAGCGAGAGCAGAAGAAAATGAGAATTTTCATTTTCGGTGAGATAAGCCAGAAATTTGGAAGGATTTTTTTTTTTTGTCAACAAAAAGAAAAGAAAAATCGAAAACTTTAAGGAGAGAAGTTGTTTCCAGGTAAGTTACGTGTTGCTGGAAAGGAATTATTGATTAAATCTCATCCGGTAAGTTTCAGATGAGCTGAGCTAATATGATGAAATTGAAAGAAATTCTGACGCAATCAGAAAGTAATCCGGGTTTACAAGCTATAAATCGTAATTCACCAAAAAATAATGTAATTCACCAAAGAAATAAAAGAAAACTCTTAATTTTGATTGATAAAAGATAAAAAAAAATACAGTCTATAGCTATTTAATTAATAAATGACGCTCTCTCGAGAGAGAGAGCTAGCCCAAGGTCGCAACCGGTCTTATTTAGCGGCGGCGGCGATGCAAACTCCCTGCCTCTCAGCAGAGGGGTTTCCCATCTACGTGGTGGCTCTGAATTTTGGATTTGGAAGGGTGGTGACACCTCTCTTACTCCTTCTCTCCTTGGTGGTGACAGCAACTGGATTCGACGCCCCTTGAATCTATGCCTGGATCAGTCTTGTCTTCTTGATCGACCGGAGCCTCTGATGGCGGTCAACTTGGCTGCAACGGTGCGGGTTTCTTCGTCCTCAATCTTGTTGGCTGGGTTAGGTGATGTGGGATGGGGACTCGGTGATGGCTGTGTTGAGCATGTCAATTTGGTTGTGGATGACAACGTCGGTGGCGCAAGGGTTTCCTCTTCGGCGGTAAAGGATGTAGCCAGGCACGATGGTGATCGAGCTCTCTCTCATTTGCCAGAATTGTTTTTCTCATGTTGGGCCGAAGTCTCGGTGGCGGTGACAAAGATTTTTGCGGTGGTAATGGGAAAGGTTGTAGTGGAGGTGGTGAAGGTGGCGCTGCTGAGGGGGGCGGCTGCTTGGCGACTATGGAGGCTAGGGTTTGCTTTTGAGTCCCAAAATTTTGGGCCTAGGGTGGACTTTGGATTATAGCTGGGCTCTTAGGGCTCGATTTTGGAGGGTGGGCTCCCTGTGGGTTGCTTGGGATTCTTGTTAGGTTGGGGCTCTTCAGCTTGGGCTGTTCTGATGAATGAAGACGGAGTGGATGGTGACATGCACTTCATCCTCTACTCCAAATATTATTTGATTTTTGATCTTGGGCACAAAGACCAGTAGCTCTGAGGGTTTTTTTATTCCTGTTTCGGAGTTTTTAGGTTTTTGTTTGAAATAATGGTGCGTAGACTTTCTAAAAGGTGGGTGTACTGAGGGTATATTGGGTTCTTGTTCTTGTTTTAGAATAGGAGTCTCAGGGTACTCTGAGAAACAATTCTTTTTGTTGACCCCATAGGGGTGTTTCGTTTTTGTACTACTTGCTGAATCTATATAATGGGCTGACCTCCTTTGATCAAAAAAAAAAAAAAAAGATTGCTTATATATGAGAAAAGAAACCCTAGGGCGACAAACAAGGAATCGTAAAAGCTCACAGGTTAAAATAAAACAAATCCAAAACGAACTAGAAAACTTTAAATGCTGAAAAAATAGTAAAATGACCTCGAAAGCCAGAAAAAACCCACACGTTGTGGCAACGTGACAGGTTTTGTTTCTGGCGCCATTCCTTTCTCGGAAAGATATAGCAATTACCATCCTGACACCGAACGCCAAAATTGCAACAAACCGATTTTTCCTTTTTCACGATCAAGCTGCTCTTCGATTCTGGTTAACATCCGTTCTACATCAAATTCGCATTATAAATGTGATGAATAGAGTATCACAAACATTGCTCAGAACTGCGGTAGAAATTGAGAGTATCTTCAACAGATTCTCTATAAAACTCTTATTATATGAACTAAGAAGTTAAAATCTTTATAATTTTTCTTTCGTAATTCTTACAGCTTTCCTATCAAATTCTCTATAATTTCAAAAATGTAATTAAATAATTGATGATTGAAATAAATATATTTTGAAGAGATGAGAGAATAAAAAGTAAAAGCATCCTAAAACATAATTCCCTATATTTTTTTTATGGGTAGAACAGTTAATTGTATTAAAAAAAACAACTAAAAGGTCGAAACTGTACATATACCAATACATGAACACATACATGCAACCTACATTGGTATACAACAAATCCTTGAACAATAAAGCTCCAAAATCTATACCTAAACAAAGCACTTCGCATTCAAATAAAAAATATAGGCTGTTACCTACTTTCACTAGCACGCAATTGT
The DNA here is from genome assembly GCF_958449725.1 of Rosa rugosa. Taxonomy (NCBI): domain Eukaryota; kingdom Viridiplantae; phylum Streptophyta; class Magnoliopsida; order Rosales; family Rosaceae; genus Rosa; species Rosa rugosa. The sequence continues at coordinate 3,025,593 of NC_084823.1, read as the reverse complement.
GGAAGTAAACATAGATAACACTTACTTCTAAAAAAAACTCATAGAATAACTTCAGCTAGAATAGACTAGACAAACTAGACTAAAATAAAACGCTACCAAACTATGACAAAATAGATCGGGACGAAGCCCACTAGCTACCACCAGATTAATAGTGGAGATTTTTTTTTTTTTGAAAGGGGAATAGTGGAGATTTATAAAACAAACACAAATTAAAAGGGCAACAGCCCAATGTGGCCCAAAAGGAAAGTCATAGCCCAAAGCCATAGCCCAACAAGGCTAACCTAGCCCAACTCCCATCTCCACCTTCCTACAAGTCAGTCGCACGAACACCGACTGTGTCCACTGCCGCCACCAATCCAAAAATGTGGTCGTTTGTTGCACCCCATCGACGCCACCACCTAAGAAACAAGAACGAACCTGGGGTACCAAGCAGACCTAAACACGACCGGATTTGGGTAATCTAGGGCACCAAGCTACCGTCTTAATGCCGATAAATGAATGCAGACATGCAACCTACATTGGTACACAACTATTTGTTGAACAATAAAGCTCCAAAGTCTATACCTAAACGTACAAAGCACTTTACCTTCAAAGAAAAAATATAGGTTGTTACCTATTTTCGCCTAGTACGCAGTTGTGGAAGTAAACATAGATAACACTTCTAAGAAGACTAATAGAATAACTTCAACTAGAATAGACTAGACAAACTAGACTAAAATAAATGGAACACTACCAAACTAGGGAAAAATAGACTAGGACGAAGCTTACTAGCTACCACCAGATTAATAGTGGAGATTTATTGAAAATAAAACAAACACAAATTAAAACGGCAGCAACCCAATGTCGCCCAAAAGGAAGTCATAGTCCAAAGCTCAAAGCCCAACAAGGCTGACTCAACTTAACTCCCATCTTTACCCTCCTACAAGTCAGTCGCACGAACACCGACCGCGTCCACCGCCGCCACCAATCCAGAAACGTCGTCGCCTATTGCACGCCATCAACGCCACCACCTAAGAAACAAGAACGAACCTGGGGTACCAAGCAGACCTAAACCCGACCGAATTTGGGTTATCCAGGGCACCAAGCCACCGTCTTGACGTCGACATCGCCTTATGGTACAGATTTAGATCGAGATCCAACCCCTCCCAATCCTCCAAACACCGTCCCTGGAACCTATACTGCTATCTCCATTGTCTCCAAAGAGTTCCGAACAAGAATCGGCGTCGCCCGTCCATTGCCAGTCCTTCGATTCCAACAATCCTATAGAGCCACACCTGCGCACTGAAAACAATCACCCGTCCGACAGCAACACCTCAACATCGACGAGGCCAGAGGCCGACACTAATGCCGGGGCTGCTGGACGAGCGCTGCATGAATAACGATGGACATCGGAAAGAAACTGGGCATATAGGGTTAGAAGAAGAGTTTTGAAAGATGTGTTGTATGTTAAAATTGCTTGATATTAAAGATAATTCCCTATAATTTTAGAGTTTGCTGTAAATATAAGGAAATTTTTTTTTTTAATCAAATAAGGAATTAGGCGATAGGAGCTCCTTAATGGCAAATGATGTAAGGCATAAATCCCACCCTCGATCTCGAAAGAGAGGGGTTTGCCACACTCTGGGAACCGACATGTTTTCTCTCTCTTCACTTTCTCTAAAGTAGAATTAGGTATAAGGAAGCTGTTGGAGCAAAAAAAACAAAAAACAAAAATGCATTTTTTTTCCCTAAAATTAAGAAAAACAAGATATAAGGAAATTGTTAGAGTTACTCTTAGAAAACAACTACGAAATAACTAATTAGTGCATTTGATCGCCAAGACTGTTTAGTCGAGTCATCTAGTGGATAAATCTTTGATGGTCAAAATGGTGGCTGCTGAGTGAGTTACCACTTCGAGGCCAGGAGCAACTTGGGTATGATCTCTCTCCAAGGGATGTTTTTTACAAGCTGGGGTTCGAATCAGAGACCTCCTATTACCAGGAGAAGCCGTGCAGCGTAGCATGCTTCCACGAGACCAACCCCATTAGATTAGTGGCATAAATCTTTCATTCGTAAGAGGTTAAGAGAGATTTTTTCGTCCATCAGTTTTGTTGCAAAAAAAACATAAAAAAATAAAAAAATTGAGGATACGACACCGTTTCCAGTTAGTGTACGGTGCGAGCGTCAAACGATAACGATAAAAGCATCCGACGAAGACCAAACCCTCCTCTCTTTGGAAAATCTGACCGGAAAAAAAAAAGGCAGAAGGGAAAATCTCAGAACAATAATGGGAGCAGAAGCCGAAGTCCACGAAAACAGAGAAGCCGAGAACCCCAGTTCGATGACGATGGCCCAATTCCTCGCCTGGAAACGCCAGAAGGTCCCTCTTCTCTCAACTTTTCTCTCTCTCGCTCTCTCTAGATCCCTAGGCTCCTACGGTTTCTCTTCGTTTTCCTCAAATTCCTTATCTTTCTGCTATTAGTAATCTCAGTATTAACATCTCCATAATTCTGTGACCAAATTTCACGCCTTTTTCATGTAGATAGTCCAAACTGAGATTGAATTATATACAATAGTCTAATTTCATTAATTTTACTTCGTAGCTTTGAATGTGCATTGTTCTTTGCTTTACTTTTTGTTGTCTGAGCTGCCGGAATTAAACGAAATCTGTGTTTACAAAGTTGAATGATATCGGATTTGTATATGTGTTTATGCAGGATGATGATGCATCTGCCAGAAGAGCTGAAGCAGCGAGGAAACGGGCGGAGGACATAGCTGCTGGGACAGTGCAAATGAATGGCCGAGAGCTTTTCGCGCACGAACCTTGGGTTTTTGACAACACTCTTTATTGAGGTTAGTTTTTGTGATGAGATTGAAATCGGTTTTCTTTTTTTGTGGAATGCTTACTTTTATTGGCTGCTTTTGAATGGAAGTAGAATAGTGGGGAACTCAGAACCAAGTCGAGATAATAAGGATCAATCTTTTGTCCTGATGTAGTAGGCTGTTTTCCTGGAATTCAACTGAGAAAGGGTAGACTAAGAAGTTATGAAATAAATATTGTTCGTTCTTGTAATTTTTCAATACTTACCAGATAATCTTTAAGAGCTGATTAGGAAATTCTATGTACCGAAAGTATAGCAAGCTATTGGGCTCAAAGCCAGCCAACCAAATCAGAATTCAGACAAACCAAGGAAACTGAAAATAGAATCAGGAAAAAATAACGCTAAAACATGAGTATGAGTATCTCCAACACTGAACCACTGAACTCCTATTAGCATATTTACAAAATGAAACATCTGCTGCTCTGTTTTGTGCCACTTCCGTGATATCTACCAGTACAAATGGTAGATCAAATCCTAGACAAACTTCATGCTGGAGGATTTTATGGACAACTGTTTTTTTTTTTATGGAGGTAGACCTATTGTTCTTGCTTTTTCAAACAGTCTGACCTATCTACATTCTATCTCGTCCACTTCTGCTGCTTCTGCACAGGATAGCGTACATTTATCTGTAGTTTACTTGGTGAAAAAGCATAAAACACTATTTTCCCCCTGTATGATTTTGTGTTATTTTAAATCATGGTGCACTTCCCTTCTAATCTATCAAATGTTCAAAGCCAAGAGGCAATAGTGTGTTAATCTTCTTATTTGATAGCGAAGAATGTGAAACCAACTGTCAGGATTTCTTAATGATCTTGAGCCAAGGGAATCAATCTGGATAATAGATGGTCTTTTTATAAAAAAATTTCTTTCCGTTTTAGATCCATATTTATACATGAAAATCTACTGACACACTATAGAACTTTCTTCGTAGAAACTGTTCGGGTAAATAGTTTTAATCTTAAAAATCAAGGATAAAAGGATATTATAGAGTTCGTATTTAATGACAGATTACTTATAACATTGAGAAAAAGCATGATTCATTAGGAAAAAGGGAAAAAAACAAATGCCTCTACTAAGTTGATTACTAGAACAAAAACATCCAGAAAGCCTGTGAAGTATGATGGTGGATAATAATTGAAAGTTTGACTGATCATTAGTTGGCCATAAAGCTTAGGAATTGCAGGATTCATCTCTTGCCAAAGTTGAAGTTGGTCAAACTGATTATCTAGTATTACTCGGAAGGAAATTCTGTCTCTAAGCTTGCTTCAAGCAGCCGAAGATGGGGGTCTAGAGGTAGGTCCATTTCATTATAGATTGGGTTATAGCAACCATTTATAACTTCCCTGAAACAGTGAAACCATTAGAAAACTTCGATCAGATGGAAGTTTTTCATCAACAGCTATTGTCTCATGAAGTAGAAAAAACCTTGGACAAAAAGGAACAAAAACTTCTTGATCATTGGAATTGGTTGAATTCCTTTGTCGCTTGCTAGGTTTCTGCAGTGATCAGAAGACAAAAGGATAGGTTCATCAGGCAAATAATACAATGTCTTTGAAACTCTTGCACATAATGAAGCCTTTGCAAAACATTGGGAATTAGTGCAATATAGTATTGAAGAATCAATAGTTCAATACCCTAGATGATTCTCCTGGTTCATGTCCTTGGGCAGATGTGGCACGGCGTTTGCAGGCATGTTTTTCTGGCTTTCCTTGCTAAAATAGTATTTTCAGAAAATAGTTATCTACAAGATGTATACAGAAGAAGGCAAAAGGAGACAGAAAAAAAATTAATTAATTAAAAAAAAAAGAGAGAAAAAAACAAAGTATTTGCAGGTTGTTCCTCCCTTGAGCATAACAGGAATGTTATTTTCAGTTCTGGGGTTTTATCAGAGGACCACCACGCAAACTGTGGCCGTTAATTTTCATCCAATGGTCATTATAGACTAAGTATGTCTTTGTTATATGCAACAGGGGAGAATTCACTTATTTTACAAATACGGATAGCAATATATATGACTTTGAAGTTCCTTGGTGACAATGTTCTGATCTTGATAAGTTTCTTGATGATAAGATATAGGGTAAGAAGAAAGTTTTAGACAACCTGAGAATTGCCATCACTTGGAGTAGTATTAACACCCACAGTCAACTCTTCAAGTTGAACAGGTGGAAACCTACAAAAAGGATCTAATAAGAGCATGAACATGAAATATTGAATGTATCTTCACTAGTTGATAACTCTGCCTATCAATTTTATTATATTAGGTGTGTTTTCTTAGTGAAACATCATGTTGTGTTTTCTGAGGGAAACATCATGTACCTAGGAAGCATAGAAGGCGTTGGCACCATTGAGTTAGCCGCAACATTAGGTACTATCTGAACATGAGTAGGCTGTTGGTGTTGACCCTCTACTTCCTCAGGCCTAAAGGAAGAATAATAGGAAGGAAGACTGAAATGAGATCAAGCATAAATGTAGTGGTATGTATTCCAATATTTAAGAAAATTAAATCAAGAAACTGAGTAATTGTAATTCTGTAGCTAGCTGCAATGGCACTAGAATCTTGGTTAGAATGGTGTGGATGAAGCACAGAACGCATCACCTGAGCTTGGTTGATTTGCCCATCATGCAAAGGTTGGGCCCTAAAATTTGAAATTTTTGATTGAACTATAGTACATGTGTTCAGTATTATAGAATAAAGTACTATCTTTGAGAGTGGCACCAATAAGGAATTTATGGTCACCCACTTTTGGATTTATTATTAAGGGCCTGAATTAATTGCATGTAATTTAAGTGTTTTAATTTCAACCCTTGATATTAAATCCAAGGATTGGTGATCACAAAATTCATGTTCACTGGTGACCAAGTGAACACCGTTGCTATATGTGATATTGAAGGAAAATGGAACAATCTCAATATAGTACTACCTTTCAACCATTGAAGATTCAAGAACCTGAGTGGATGGGGTGAACTCTGCCTCACTGCCTCTCTGATGCTGTAGAGGCCTAAATGCCAAAGACATAGCATTAACTTTTTGCAGCAGTATAGTGTATATTGACATTTGTTGGGGGTTAAACTATGTTATAAGACAAGACATTTTTTTGGGTTTAAAATTGCATCCCTGCCTTAATATGGTAATGACAATTAAATGAAAATTTTCACGATTAAACCAAGTATAAAGGATCAGAAAAAGTAAAGACCAAAAGTAGATCAGATACCTAGAAAGTTCTGCAGGTCCTTGGGCATTCCATAACAGGACTGGGCTCAGTTGTGGTTGATTCAATAACTGTGGAGGTCCTTGCGGCCTAAGTCAGAGATATATGTGAGTTAACAATGTGCTTATAACCATGACTCTTTGTTTACCTATATACTGTTTAAGTTGTGTACCTTAAGTGTGCAGCTCCATTTGGTAGACGATTGGTCCATCTTAGGTGAAATACTCCATTAACTGCTCTAATTTCATTTAGTTGGGACCTAAATTCATAATCACATTAAAAATAAGCTTGTCAGTGTATAAGTATACTGAAAGTGACCAAATTACTATACTCAACTTTCAAATGACTTTGATACTCATATATTTCTGACGAACAAGGTATTAACGCATACTGACACATCTTTTCATGACACAGCATTATAAAAGTAGCAAGCACAAAACCAAGGTGGTGGTGAATCTGTGAGGTCAAGTACCCTGATGGAGTCGGTAAGTTATAAGGAGCATTGAATTGTTGGGGATGGAGAGTTGCTTGCTGTTGGTGAATCATTGCTGGTCCTTGATTTACAAATCCTGCTGTCATGTTCTGCTAATAGCATACAAATTTCCTATTGTCAAACTGCTTGTCAATGCAACTGATTGATTTACAGTATAGTATTTGTTACTTATTGAAAGGAGAATCCATCTTTATTTGCATGGAAAGATTGAGATGGTGGTATATACAATATTTAGTGTGAAGAATCAGCCACATAATTCAAATGAGTCGATGAAGCTTACAGTTTGCTCAAGTGGAGGGTTTGGTAGATCGCTATATGGAGTGAAAGCTGACATTGTGATGTTCTCCCTGGAGCTTGATCGGTTCGCTAAGAGCCTAAGACTGGTGATTAATATAAAAAATGAGTTAATTTTAAAATAGCAAATAACCAATGAGTAATCGGGTTTGAGCTTTTGTGATTCTTGGTAGACTGTAGTTTAATAAAGACACAGAAACTTAATGGACAGTCACTTTTGAGAAGAAAAGAACAGAAGAAGAAAAAAAAAAACAAGGCTAAATTTGGGATAAGATATTGATGGTACCAATGGAAAACTAAGCAAGTTCATTCGTTGAAGTCACTAAGTCAATACTATTCACTGCTTTTTGCCTTTCAATTCCACCATTTAGGTCACCGGGTCAGACACTGTTCACAAAATGTCACTTTGGGTCAATTTTGTGACCTACAAACTGACATTCGGTGACTTTTTGTGAACAGTATCTGATCCAATGACTTAGATGGTGGAAATGAAAGGCAAAAAGCAGTGAATGGGTCAATACTAGTGACCTCAACGGGTGAACTTGCTCCTAGGGGAATCATTTAACTTGCTCAGGAAGAAGAAAAAGTTGAGTAGTGCAGCTCAGACACAACCTAGAGCAGACTGGGGGGGGGGGGGGGGAAAGTGAATGGAATCTATCTGCTTAGAACCTATCAAAATCCTGAAGTGATAATACCAGAACTTTCTTGCCAAAAGAAATAATACCAGAACTTGGCTCTGCTGCACTCCCATTTGGGTCACTTTCATTAACTGACCTACCTCATGAAAAATAATGCAACTCAAAACTAGAGGACTGAAAACATTAAGGTCAGGGAAGTTGACCAATTAAGACTGAATTTTAGAAACTGACACAAACTTTCTGCTATTTACTTTACTTCTACATTAGCAAGCAGAGAATTGATGGACCTGAAATCATTCAAAGGGACGGCAAAAGGCAAAAGCCGTAAACAAAGAGATAAGAGATCCAATTGTTAAAGACAATAAGCATGTTAAGACTAATTCAAATTTACAAAAATCAGCCCTTGAAAAATCACGGGTAGCAATTTTTGTCACTTAAATTCACTACTACTGTGATATCAATGATGCAGCGGTTAAAATTGGTGTAGAAATCCATAGTGAAAAGTGCTCGTATATGAATTCAAAATGATTTCTTGATTTGTTGGGAGATTCATGTGAATTACCTTGGGATTAATTTATGCTTCACGGTGTAGAGATCCTGCATGTAATAGAAATTTACGTCTGAGAACGCAGATGTAAGGAAATTTAAGCCTGAGAACTAGCAGTTGGCGACTTGAAGAAAGAAGTTGGAAATGAATGAGACTAAGAAATAAGAGGAAAGTAGATAAAAGTGTATGTATACCTCGAGTTGGTCGAGGAAGGAAGGCAACAAATGCATGACATGCAGCAGCTTATTTATAGCTTGGTGAAAAAGGTAAAAAAATCTATTATGAAAAAGATAAATCATGTTAGAGTTAAATTTGAAATGTGAAAATGAAAAAAGTAAAAAAGATTTTGATGGTGTTTCTTCCACAATCTTGTTCACCTAGTCGATTCGATTTTTTACTCAATTATGCTCAACTGTTATATATTCAACGATGTAGAATAATCAAGCAATTAAACTAATTCAACTATCTTATCATTCTCCGGCCATCCTTAGATTTGAATAAACTAAAAGTTGAGCACAAACGAGTTATTATACTCCTCGATCAACTGTTAAGCCCAGTTGGCATAGCTCATGTTATGTAAAAAGTTGCTTAACTTATAAATTAATTAGCAAAATGTGTTTGGTAAAATTTAATAAAGCAACTTATTTCAAAAGTTACGCCATTAAGCTGCTGCAAGTTAGTAAAAAGCAGCTTTCATAAACTAAAAGCTACAGCTGCTTACTATTTAAGCTAAACTATCCCAAAATGGGCCTTAGTATGTCAGTACTGTACTATTAATTGTCACTGCAGATTAACAGTAATAACATACTAAAGCCCTACTAATTACTTGTTTTGGATGGAGCTACGGCCACCCTACTAATTACTCACTTAATCTCACAGTCATTTTAAACTTGTAAACTTTCGACTTCTCCTCTGAATATACTAGGCTACTATCTTTTTATTTTATTTTTTAATCTTAATGTTAAATTTAGAGACCAAATGTTCAAAATATGATACATGTAGAAGGGATCATAGATTTTCTTAATTTATATAAAAAAATAAAGGCCTCTCATCCTCGAGCCAAATATCATCTTCTTTTTTTTGAGTTGAAAAAGGTCATCCATTATGCAATTCAGCAAGCAGTACAATGATGACTTGCTTATAAAGGCAGTCAGAAAAAGCCATCACATAGATTACACATCCAAGTACACCCACAAACGAGCATACAACTACGCACACCCACCTTTTAGAATTAAGTGCAAAAACAAGAGAAAAAACTACCCAAGAAAGAATAAAGTAGCCAAGAAGCAGTTCAAACCCTCATCGATCTCTCTCACTCAAACAGAAATTGAAACATCAGATATGTCCTCAGAAGAGTAGCGACATCTTCAGCTAGAACAGTATTAGATGCCTCCACCTTTGGATCACGCGCTGCTGATGGTAGCGAAGAGAGTGGTTCTTCTGGAGAAGATGGCGCGAGGTCTGATGGTAATCCTGAGACTCCGACGCCGACAAGTAAAGCTGAGAAAAGAAAGATGGGTTCTCATTAGCTTGTGGAGAAACGCCGCCGCGGTGATCGTGTTTCGGGGTCCTCCTCTCAGGCCGGACAAGATTAGGATATGTTAATATGAAACTTTTAATGTAATTGCTTTCCTTTGTATTGTGATGGATGTTTGTCCGCTAATTCCCTTGGGATTGTGGCGGAAATATTTTTGCACGTCAATGAAACATGAAAGGGATTAAGATTGGCCCGTTAAATGCATATATATCGCCCTTGTCCTGAGGAGCAAATGTGTTGGCTTGGCCAGACTTGATATATTTGACATGTTTTTATGTTTTTTTTTTTTTTTTTTTTTTTTGTGCATGTGTGGGACAATGGTTTGAATAATTCCTCGTTTCATTGACGACTGGGCGGACCCAGCTTCTTACAAAAATATGTACCCGTAGGGTAGCTTTTCTTAGCTAAACTTTGCAAAAATTAGCTAAGTGAAGATGCTCGTGGGCATGTTACGGCGCTACTTATAGTAGTAGCGGAGATGTTGAGTGTTCCACGGGTGAGTGGATGTGACGCCCTCCTTGTTTTTCAAGTAAAATGTGCTGGGGCTCACTACATCTATGATTTGGTAAGGTCCCTCCCAAGTTGGGCGAAGTGCTTTTGACGGTGGTATGACTTCTTTCATGACCCAATCGCCGAGTTGTAGATTTCTGGCCTTTACACGATTGCTGTAAAAACGCGACACTTGCTACTTGTTTTGCAAGTTATGCAGGTGGGCTTTGTCTCGTCTTTCCTCGAATAGGTCCTTGTTGAGATTGACGCCGGCAACGTTTGTTGTGGTGTCATGTCCGTCAACCCTAGCTGTTGGTTGGGTTACCTCAATGGGGAGGACTGCTTCTGTGCCAAACATCATGCAAAATGGGGTTTCACCGTTGGCTGATGTTGGTGTTGTCCGGATAGCCCAAAGAACTTCCGAGAGTTTTTCAGCCCATAGGCCTTTCTTGTCTTCCAATTTCTTTTTTTAGCAGCTTCTTGATGATTTTGTTGGCGGATTCCACCTGGCCATTGGTCTGGGGGTGTGCCACCGAAGCGAAACGCATCTTGATGCCTAGTTTGGCGGTGAAGCTGATGAGTTCTTCGTTGTTGAATTGCGTTCCGTTATCGGTAATGGTTATATCGGGCACTCCATATCGACAGTAGATATTTTTCCATAAGAAATGATGGACCTTGGCGGTGGTGATGGCCGTTAATGGTTCAGCCTCGATCCATTTGCTGTCGTAATCGATGGCTACGATTATGTATTTGAACTGACTTTTGGCGGTTGGGAGTTTTCCGACAATGTCCAGCCCTCACATGGAGTGAATCTAGGGTGTGATAATGATGGATAACGGTTCTGCTGGTGCATGCGGAAGGTCTGCGTACTGCTGGCATTTGTGACATGCTCTTGATGTTTCTTTGGCGTCATCTCCCAATGTCAGCCAGAAATATCCTTGACGCATGGTGCGGTTGGCTAATGATCTAGCTCCTGAGTGATTACCGCACTCTCCAGCGTGTATTTTTGCTAGGACCTGTTTTCCCTTTTCTGGCGTTAGGCACTTTAAGTTGGGATGTGTGAACCCTTGGCAGTAGAGTTTGCCATTTTGAATATTGTAACGTGTTGCCCTTCGCACCAGTCGTCTCGCTTCGACTTTGTCGGATGGCAATGTGCCGTCACTTTTGTAGTTGAGTATCTCATCCATCCAATTTGGGCCTACCTCGATGGTGTAGACTTCCACCAGAGTTTTAGTGATGCTAGGCTTATCGAGGGTCTCCACCCTAGTATCGGCGGGACTTTGATGTGGCTGAGTTGTTGCCAAGCGTGCCAGGGAGTCGGCTTGTGCATTCTTTTGGCAGGGTATTTGCGTGATGTTGAAGAAACTGAACCTGCCGAGCAGTGTCTTGGCGTACCCTAGATATGCCGCCAGTTGTTTGTCTTTGACCTGAAAAATGTCGTTGACTTGATTGACCACCAGCTGTGAGTTACTGAAGATGTTGACACTTTCTGCTCCACAATCGATGGCCAGCAATAACCCTGCGATAAGTGCCTCGTACTCCGCCATATTGTTGGAGGCTTTGAAGTTAAACTTTAGGGCGTACTCTACGTTAAGTTCCCCTGGCCCGGTGAGGATTATAGCGGCGCCGTAAGCCTTGGAGCATGTGGAACCGTCTACATAGAGATCCCACTGTGATTGCGTCTTTGCCTGTGTGGCTTCAGGGTGCTGAATGCTGTCCTCTGACATTACATCGGTGGTATGTTCCGGCTGTGGTTTCGTTAACTCTGCTATGAAATCAGCAACAGCCTGTCCCCTGATGGCGGTTCTTGGTTTGTAATCGATGTTGAACTCGCTGAGTTCTATTGCCTATTTGCTAAGGCATCCTAAATGTTCCGGACTTTGGAGAACTTGCTTTAGCGGTTGATTTGTGAGAACATGGATTGTATGTTCTTGGAAATATTGACGAACCTTCTGGTGGCCATTATGAGTGTTAGCGCCAGTTGCTCAAGTGGCGAGTACCTTGTTTCCGCTCCATTCATGCCTCTACCGGCATAGAATACCGGCAATTCTTCTGTTGCCTCCCTGCGGACAATTGCGCAACTGATGGCAGACTTCGACACTGCTAGGTAGATGTATAGTGTTTCGCCCGGTATCGGAGTTGAGAGTAGCAGAACAGAGGCCAAATATTCCTTGAGGTTTTGAAACGCCGCTTCACAATCAGGCGTCCAATGTACCACTTTGCAATGGGACCGCTTCATTGCCTTGAAGAAGGGTAGGCATTTGTCGGTTAGCCTGGAGATGAACCGGGAAAGAGCCGTTAACTTTCCCTACAGACTCTGTACCTCAACTTTTTTCTCTAGAGATTTCATGTTTATGACTGTCTGTACTTTGTCGGGGTTAGCCTCTATTCCCCGCTCACTGACTATATACCTGAGGAACTTGCTGGCGGTTACGCCAAAGAAATATTTCTCCGAATTCAGGCGCATTCCATATGCTAGCAATATGGCAAAGATGATGCGGAGGTTGGCCACATGACCGCTAGCTTTTACGCTTTTGACAAGCATGTTGTCGACATATACCTCAATGATCTTACCCAAGTGTTCTGCAAACATTGCGTTCATCAATCGTTGGTATGTGGCTCCGGCATTCTTGAGGCCAAAGGGCATGACATTGTAGCAATATAAACCTTTGTCGGTGGTGAATGTTGTGCACTCCTGGTTGTCGGGGTGCATCTTTATCTGGTTGTAGCCAGAAAAAGCATCCATCATACTGAGTAGCTCATGTCTTGCTGTTGCGTCAACCAATTGGTCAATGCGAGGTAGCGGGAAGCTATCCTTGGGGCATGCCTTGTTCAAACCTTTGAAGTCGACACACATCCGCCACTTTCCGTTAGGTTTCTTTACCATTACCATGTTGGTGATCCATTGTGGATAATGAACCTGACGAATGAAGTCTATGTCGCACAACTTGGTTACCTCTTCCCTGATGGCCCGATATCTTTCTTCGTCAAATTCCCGTCGCTTCTGCTTGACGGGGTAAAAGGCTGGCTTGATGCTGAGCTTATGTTGAATTATGTCGGGAGAGATTCCTGGCATGTCAGCGTACGACCATGCAAAGACTGCGGCGTTTTCCTTGAGAAACTGGGTGAGTTCAGCTGCTATCTCCGGGGAGAGTTGGGCTCCGATCCGAACAGTTCTCTCTGGGTGCTCATCGGAGATGCTTACAGTGTGGAGCGACGTCTCTGGGTTGACGGGCTCCTTTTTGTAGTATTTTTCCTCGTCATCTCTGGGGTCATCAATTTTGTCCGTCAACTGTGGTGTATTGGCTACCGTTAAAATTTCATGGCGGCCTCTTGACCTTGACACTGTTGTTGAGTAACACTCTCGTGCTATTGATTGGCTTCCCCTGACAGACCCAGTGTCGTTGGGTGTTGGGAACTTCATGAGTAGCATGTATCCTGCAATGATGCATTTGAGTTTGTTGAGAGCTGGGCGATCGATAATGGCGTTGTATGAGCTGAAGTAGTCTACCACAATGAATTCAGTATGTATTTCCGCCGTACAGGGGACTGTTCCAACCAACAAGAGCATATAATCTGACCCTAGAGGTTGGGTCACGTCGCCGGAGAAACTAAGTAGCGGCTCGTGATCTTGCAGAAGTTTGTTGTTGCGCTGCAGTTGCTTGTAACAGCCGTTGAATATGACGTTGATAGCGGACCCGCTATCTATCAGTACCCTTCCTACGGACCACTTGTCGAGGACTGCATCTATCAGAAATGGGTCGTTATGAGGTGAGTGAATACGTCGCTCCTCCTCCTCGGAGAAAGTGATTGGTTCCCAACCAGTTTTGACCATTTTGGCTGACCGGTCATAGCGGATATTGAATACCTTTTTTGGGTGGTTAGCGCGCTCATAACGCTTTCTTGCTCTGTGTGATAAGCTGGCTATGAAAGCACCACCATCAATGGTGCTAATCCGCCGCATTGGCTCGATGTTGGCGACAACCAGAGGTGGTTGTCGGACCTTATACTGCTCCAGCTTTCCGTCGCGGTATAATGACTCAATTGCAGTCTTGAGTGCGTTGCAATCGTTGGTGTTGTGACCACTATCCTCATAGGGTTTGCACCATTTGCCGGTGTTTCTAGGTTTTCCTACTCTGGGGTATTTTCTTAGGGGTGGTGGTGGGATTTGATCTTTGCACTGATCATATATTTCTTCATATGACGCCGTTAAGACTGTAAAGACCTCAAATTTTTGAGCATTTGTGGCGGGCTTATTGTGGCGGTTGTCGCTTTGTTGCGGCGATCATTATGAAAAGATCTGTTGCCCTTGTTATGATACTGTTGATCCTTTTGCCGCTTGTCCTGGTAATTACCCTGCTGCCATTCCCTTTTTTTGTCATTGGGCGGTGTGGTTATGTTTAGAGTGGTGGTGGCGTTTCCTTGTTGGAATGTGGCGGGTTGGGGGTTTTTAAGTGGAGTTTGTGGTGGTGGTAGTGTGGCACCATAGGTGCTGTATTCAGCTTGGGCATGTAGGACTGCCTCATTCATGATGTAGTCATAGGTGGCGTTTGGACAATTACCGTTGAGGTGATATAGAAAACTTGCCTTGTGGTGTCCCTGCTTGAAGGCCGCCAGCGCCATTATTTTGTCAAGATCCCGACATCTCGATGTGGCGGTCCTCCACCTTGTGACAAATGATTTTAATGACTCATCAATACCTTGGTTGATGCTGAATAGTTGGCTGGAGTTGTGGTAACCGTCCGTCATGAGGATGAATCTTGACAGAAATGCGTTTGACAGAGCTGAGAATTAGTCCAGAGAACCTGGTGGGCATTCGAAAAACCAACTCATTGCCTCGCCATCCAACGTTTCGCTAAATAGGTGACAAAGTGTTGCGTCATCAAATCCCTTGTTATTTGTCACCTTCTTGAAAGTGTCCATGTGCACGAATGGATCTGTTGAGCCGCCAAATTAGGCTATCTTGGGCGTTTTGGCGTATGTGGGCCTGACGATTTGCAAAATTCTGGCGGTAAATGGACCAGGTCGTGCCGCAAAGAGTGGATTCTGCGCTAGTGGTAGAGTGCCAGCCTCAGCTCTGAGTAACCTTTCCTCTAGCTCCCGCATTTTTTCCAGTATCAAGGCGGTGGCGTCGACAGTCGGTCGTTGGGTTGGTGCCACTAACTGTTGTCGTGGTGCAAGCATGTTTCCGGTTCCTCTTTGTTGACCGGCACTGAATGAGTTATCATATTGCGGTTGTGAGTCTGCTACCTACTCTTGTGCCAACTACAGTGGTGGTGTAGGTTCTAATCCCGCTAGTTCAGCTGGGTTTAGAGCGACACCCATTGGGATTACCAGTATCGGTGCTGCTCTTGTCCTTGTGCTTGGACTAAGCCTTGCGCTTTGGGAGTGCTCACTCTGGGTTGGTCGTGCACTCGTTCCCAGTGCTTTCTTCAGCTCGTCAAATTTTGACAATAGCGTCGCCACCTGGTTTTGAGCTTCCGCCTTCTCTCTCCGCTCCTTTTCCCGCTCTCTGTTTGCGTTGTGCAAGTCTACCAAGGCTATCTCTAACATGGCAGCAAGATCCCGGCCTTGTGTCTGACGGCTTGTGCCAGTTTGGTTTTCCACGACAGATTGTGTTGGGAGTACCTCGGGGGTGTTGAGATTTTGACCGTCTACGTTAATTGGTATGGTAAATAACTCACGGTTGACGGTTGATGGGTTGGTAGGGTTGGGCTGAGGGTTGGCAGTCTGATCTGCTTGGCCCCCGACGCCCTCGCCGCTTCCGCTTGCCATGGTAGGTTAATGGGAAATGACTCTTAGTTCAAAGGTTCCCACAGACGGCGCCAATGTTAATGCTCAGAATACCGCCATATGATGTAGGTTTCCGATAACGTGGACAGGGGGGTCCAATCTTCCGATATGTACGTATATAGTTCGTGAAGTCCCGCTAATCTGTCAAGAGAAATAAAACGGTGTCAAGAGGGGAGACTGCGGTTGGTGGTCTTCACTCCTCCGATGCTAAAGTTAAACGATGTACTTGTATTGACAAATGTAGCGGTAAATAGCTATTGAATGCGTAGTTAATGAAGAGAGAGAAGTGGACATTTTATAGGTGACATAGTGAGTTACCTCAGTCTTGTTTTCGATATGGGACTGATACACTTCAGTTTGCTGAGTTTTGGTCCTTTCCGCAGAGACAACTTTGGGTGGCGCGTGTTGGCGCGTCAAGGCATGTTTCGGCCTGAAGTTGGCTTGCCGGTGGAGGTTGTCTTGCTGTGTGTCCAGGGGTTACACTTTTGAAGTCACTCCGACAAGGTGACATGGTCAAGTCTAAGTGCTGATTATGGCCGGCAAGTGCTATGTATGTACAGAGGCATAGTTTGAGCCACTACCTTGATTAAAGTCTCTTTTCCTGCTGCATTAAGAATCTTAGCCTTCCAGCTGACTAGCTTTTTTTGTAAGTTTTTCTTTGATATACCCAAAAATGGCTGTCTTCGATCTTCCAACACGCATAGGGAGCCCCGGATACCTGTCATGCTCAGTGACACATTTAACTTCCAAGATGGATGCTAAATCATGTTGTTGAGCTTGCTGAACATTGTTATTGAAAGCTACACTGCTTTTTTCAAAATTTACCTTCTGACTCGACGCTTTCTCATAAACAATTAATAATCTTCTGTATTGCCTGCATTCCTTAACAGTTGCTGTGACAAACAAAATGCTATCATCAGCAAAAAAGAGATGGTGGAGTGTAGGAGCTTGGGAACACATGGTAAGGCCCTGAATTGAGTTGCTGTGGACCGCTTGAGTGATCAGAGATGATAGACCCTCACCGTATAGAATAAAGAGGTAAGGTGATAATGGATCACCTTGCCTAATGCCTCTAGATGGGATAATCTATTCTGAAGGCTCACCATGTATTAGAATAGCATACTTCACAGACATGACACAAAGCATGATTGTTTCAACCCATTGAGGAGCAAAACCAAGTTTTAGTAAAATGGCTTTCACAAAACTCCATTCCAAGTGATCATAAGCCTTGCTTATATCCAGTTTAAGAGAAAAGAAACTTGTTTCCTGCTGCTTCAGTTTATGCATAAAATGGGCTGCTTCCGTAGCGACCAAGGTATTGTCTAAAATGAGGCGCTCCGGCACATATGCACTTTGCAAAGGAGAGATAATATCCTGGAGCAGAAGTTTTAATCTATTGGCAACTACCTTTGAGCTAATGCGACAAAAGACATTGCACAAGGCTATAGATCTGAAATGTGTGGCATCCTTGGATTCTGAATTTTTGGGATCAAATACAGGTGAGTGAAGTTAGCTTCCAACCATAATTCACCCTTCTCCATGAAATTCTTCCCTACAATACAAACATCCTGTCCAAAAATATGCCAATATTTTTTAAAGAAGAAAGGTGACATACCATCTGGGCCAGGGCTTTTTTGGGGATGCATTTGAAACAGTGCACTTCTAATCTCATCAACAGAATAGCTTTGTAACAGGCTTGCATTCGTTTGATCAGTGACCTTATTTGGCGTAGCATTCAACACTTCTTATAGGGCACTGTCATCTATGCCTCCAGTTGTAAAAATCTGCTGAAAATAAGTATGTAAGAGCTAATGAATAATCTGTGGATCAGTTTGCCACTCAGCCTGGTCATCATAAGACCCTTTATCATATTTCGACTTCTACGATTGCTAGCTCTCCTATGGAAATAGGCTAAGTTTCTATCGCCCTCCTTTAACCATAATGCCCTAGACCGTTGCCTCCAGTACTTGTCGTGATTAGTGAGAAGTTGATTGTAGCGTACATGAAGTGTTTTTTGTTCCTCATACAAAGGAGAGGAGTGTGGCTGTCCCATCAGGTCCCATAACTTCTCTTGAACTACCCTCATCTCGACTTTCTTTTTATCAAAGTCCGAGACATGCCACTACATGCATCAAACTCCTTCCTGTGCAAGCAAAATTATGCCCTAGCTGCCTTAGAGCATTGCCGGTTGTAGGACTTGACCATTCTTGCTAGATTATAGCATCACATTTTGGCCTTCCCCACCAACATTCTTCAAAAAGAAACCGTCTTACCATTCTTTTTTGAAACAGCCTTTCAGGCCTAACTTCAATCAATAACGGGCAATGATCAAAGTCAGAGGGATCAAGAGTGATAACTCTGCTCATTCGGAAACGATGACGCCATTGTGATGTCTAGAACCCTCTATCAAGTCTTTCTTTTGTATACCGGTTATACCAAGTATACCTACTTCCTACATATCCCATGTCAATAAGACCACATCTAGCCATAGTGTTTCGAAATTTCGCCATGGCTGCCATTGCACGAGGCACTCCCCCTGTTTTATCATCATGACACATAATTTCATTAAAGTCCCCTACCATTAGCCAGGGAAGTGAACATGGTTGTGCAGCCAAAGTTTCAATTAGTCTCCAAGTCCAGTCTCTACCTCCCCTAGCAGCCACACCATAAATGTCGGTGAAGTGCCACAGATCAGTCCCTGATTTGCCTATTATAGCGTCAATATGGTTTGTTGAGTATGTGCGCAAATCCACATGCGTGTCATCATTCCAGAATAGCGCCAAGCCTTAAGAGGCTTCCTCATGAGGCACACAAAAGCCTCCCTTAAATCGCAGCTGTTTTTCAATGAGTCAATCAAACCCTTCTTTGCTAGGGTTTCTGAGAGAAAAATAAGTGTTGGCATCTTTGCATGCACCAGATCAATTAGAGCACGCTGAGTTTCGTAGTTAACGATGCCTCTGCAGTTCCACACGAGGACGTTTCCTTGTAACATGTCGGCAAAGCACGATCAGACTTAGGGTTTAGGTGGTCGCACAGTCGTTGGCAGCCTTAGGTTTTTTTTTTTTTGAACTCTTTTGTTCTTTGTTTAATGTTTAAATCTAAGTATGAGTGTAATGAAAAGAAAGAAAAAATAAAATAATTTTTTTTTAGAAGAAAACTAAAATAATTTATAGCCATTAGATTTTGGAAGAATAAGATGGTTTTTTTTTTTCAAGAATTACATGACATGATTTGGCAGATTGATGATGTATGTAGGTGACATAGCATGACATCTAATATTGAGGCCCCAAATCTTAAGCCTCATTGAGGCCAACAATCATTTTCCTTTGCCCAAACACTTAAGGGTGAAAAAGTAACATTAAAAGATACGATTCATAATTATAAAATGCAAAATTTTGTTAGTTCTTTTTTTTTTTTTTTTTTTTTTTTACAAGATTTCACCGGCAGCTTTGCAATGCGAGCTAGCAAAGCTGCTAAATTAATTCTCCTAGTTACAGTACTGCTACAAATTACAACAGCAGCTAATTAATTAAAATATGGGGATCGAGCATCGATGAATAATGATCAACTGAATCTCATCAGCACTTGAATTAGTATATATTGTGTGGAATATATATTAATGTCCATTAAGCTGAGGAACTTTATTGTTTTGATCATGATAATTGTCTGCACCTTCATTGTAAGCTTGTACGTTGGAGCTGCTAACTGGAATCTCCACCTGCTCGTGTGGTATTATATCTGGCATGTTTGAGCTTACCATTGCCTGCTGCAGTAATTAAAATTATAAGCGTATGTTTTACAACATAACACCCATGCAACACAACCCCTACCACGTACATGTACTTGTTTAAGTATGACAACATGATTTTTTTTTTTTTTTGAAAAGGACCGCATGAATTATAGTTGTATGTTTTCGCCTAATTTGTAGTTTGATAGCATAGCATGCAAGATATCATAAATTACCTGATATTGAGGCATCAATGATGGTTGCATAAGGGTGGAATGGTGTCCGGAAGATGTGTATGGCTGAGGCCAAGGAGGAAGCTCTCCATCACTGCCGTTTGTAACACTCACATGACACTCTCCCATGCTACTCGGATCTGCTCCACCATTTGAACTCGTTCCTTGTGAAAAAGGATCATACAGTGACGACGACAAGTTCCTATGCGTACATATACAAACACATCAGGCTATTGTAAAAGTTAAGTAATTCAATTGAGATTAGGGTTTGATGGCAACGTACCTAAGTTGGTGATCCAAAGGAGCAGAAGCATCGTATATTTGGGTGTGGTTGTGACCACCGTTAGCCAGCCAACCTGCCACCTCATTCTCAAAAGAACCTGGCAACATTTGCTGCATGAAAATTTCCCCAAAATCAAGATCTATATATGCTAACTCTATAGCATACAGCCATACAATAATCGAGTTATCAGGGGAAAAAAAAAACAAAAAAACTGAAACCAAAAAACACTTGTATCAATTCATTGTTTGTGTACTAAGATTTCCTGGGAAAAGACTTTTTTAATTAAAGTAATTAGGGGATTTGTTGTTCACATATGAGGATTCAATCAAATGGATATAGCACATATATAAAGCCGATTGACAGGCCAAAGGACTTCTTAGCATTTGTATTACCTGTATTCCAGATGAATCAAAAGAAGATAGCTGGTTACTCAACAAATATTCCTGCAAAATAAAGGCAGATCGAGATCATCCTCAATTTATCATCATCCATAAGAAACGAAAAACATTACATAGCATAAAACCTAGTACGTAAATTTGCAAACCCAGTTACTTGAAAATTGGAAAAGAATGAATAACATGCAAGAAGAAAAACTTTTTTTCTGGTGCAACTAGACCAGAGCAGCCAAACAATAAAACTCGCAAATTATTTAGGAACAAACACATTACTCTACCTTTCTCTGCGTAACACGCGACAAGGTGTCCACAAGACTTTTCTCAGATGATTCAAGCTCTGCCATAGATGTGATTTTTAGTGAGTCAGGCTCATATATCCTGTGTTTTGTATAAGATCAAGTGAAATGACTTAGTCACCACAAATCAGATTTTATACAGTAAAAAAATTGTTAATTTATTTTTATATTAAAATTGCGATGAACAAGTTCGTTTAGTGCAGTTAACTTCTAACAAAATTATCATTTTTAAACCTAATTATGCCACAACATGTAACTAGTTCACTCGGGGGAT
The DNA here is from genome assembly GCF_958449725.1 of Rosa rugosa. Taxonomy (NCBI): domain Eukaryota; kingdom Viridiplantae; phylum Streptophyta; class Magnoliopsida; order Rosales; family Rosaceae; genus Rosa; species Rosa rugosa. Next base: position 3,004,524 of record NC_084823.1, on the reverse strand, counting down.
TTCCTTTTTAGGACCTTATTTGATCTTCCGCCATTCGAACCTGTTGTTGTAGCCCACCAATTTCCTGTTGAAGTTCCTAGAATGAAAAATTAACCATACAAGTCAAAGGTTAATTTTGATCATGGGAAACAACAAAAATAGTCTGCAGAATGCTTACAAAAGCAAACTCAGAGAGGTAGCAAAGTTCTTACCTCAATTTCAGAGCTAACTGCAGTAGGACTACTTCAATTTGAAGAGTTTAGAGTAATCGAGACATGCACGTAGACACAACCAAAATCATTGATCAGTCTATGTACGGAAGACAAAATTACTAACAGAACAAATTGTTTGATATCAAATTTTTTTTTATATTTCTTTTATTCAACTTCCAAGGAAAATTGTTGGTAATAGTGTATTGTTTCACTCTCGCTACCTATTCAAATAAAGTGTGTCCTGACATGGATGTTGGGTGCATGGATCCTATTTGACCGCTGAGTTTTTTTTTGGTCGGAGAGAGCTTACGGTTTAATAAAATGAAACGGTCATATTATTTGTTGTATATCACTTAGATATTAGGGTGATAAACACTTATATTAAGATTATGAAGAGGAAGAAGATTACAAACTTGGCTAGTTGATGAACAATCTCATTATCACTACGAAGTTGTTGAAGGGTCCTGAGCAAGTACTGCAAGAAAACAAACAACATCGTATATATACGTTTTCGATCATTTAGAATTATCTCGAGAATAATTGAGAAACAACAAGATAAAATAAAATAGAGTACGTTGCTACATGCCATATGTCTGACCTCTTTGTTTTGTAGATCACTGCAAAAGGACAATGAACCAATTACTAAATATACAATTTGGTACAAAATGAAGATTAACTCAGAGAGTATTATCTAAAGTGAGGAACAGAAGCATACGGATGTTTGTTGTGATCAGGGAAAATTATAGCACTGCAACAATTGAAAATTAATTAGCTGACCAATGAATAAACTAATTCTAAATCATTAAACTTTTTTTTATTTTATTTTTTTAAGACTAGTTAAGTAAATATTTTGATATTAAGAGCACTTACTGCTCTCTTTCTTGGTCTGGGAGATTGATGTAACGAGTAAACACATCTTCAATCCTGATTTCAACAACAGCATTGTTATTAAATAACTAATTATCAATAAACCAGAAGAAGGGAAAACAAATAAAATCGTAAAACCCTAAAAAGCTATGATAATTCCTAAATTCATTAATCATTGAATAATGCTATTGTTGTATACATAAATGCGAACGACAGTCGTTCATATATGACTTGAAAAATTACTAACAATTGAAATAAACAATTGATATATGAAATTCTACAGTAGGTTTTGCATATATTCAATGGTTAATAACCGTCTATACGGTTGAGCAAAACACGTTGATGGAATTTGTCTTTCTTCCTAAGAGGAACGCAAAGGATATTCAAACTAAATGGTCAGAGATCCTATTCCCAAGCTGATACCAGAAAAACATGAGTAATAACAAAATTTTTCTTGAATGGTTTTGGAAGTAATCCACTTATATCACGAGAACAATCACATAGTAATTATTAAAAAAAAAAAAAAACAGAGACAGAGACAGAGAACAAAACAAAACGGAGTTTGACTTTGTGTATCAAATTTTCCAGAACATGAACCATGCTGGATATACAGAAGCAAAACATGATTTAGGCCATACATGAGAGAAATTGATATAAAGTATTCATAAATGAATAGCATCAAGAGCACATAAATAAGGGCATGCAAAATGTTATTGAAATCTAATATGAATTGATAAAAACCTTCTTTTGCCGGAAAAGTGGCTAAGACGACCAGAAGGAGAGAACATGATAAGAGCAATGTCAATGTCACAAAGGATGGAAAGCTCATAGGCTTTTTTAATGAGTCCATTTCTGCGCTTTGAGAATGTAACTTGCCGATTGGTGTTGTTTTCTATTCTCTTAATCTCCAGCTTAACACGACCCATCTTGATCTGTCCCGAGTATATCTAAATCTATGAGGGTAAATTTAAAAAAGGAAAAAATCTAAGAGAATTATCCTCCTATTCATCATATATAAACAATGCAAGGGGAGGAAGAAGAAACAGCTTAAAACAAGGGTGGTTGGGGTACACGAGAGAAAGAGAAAGCAGAGAAAGGGAGAGAGGAATATGGTTATATCTCTATGGTTATAAATGGGTGGGAGGAGAGATAGGAGGACATAGAGAGATCCAAGGATTGGATGGTCAATACAATAATGGGATGATTGATCATTGGTTAATTGTAATTCAAAAGATTGTTGCATCTTTGAACCAACATTAAATTTATAAGATTATCTGCCTGCCTAAGTATCTAAATTTTATGTGTTATATATAATCAAGAAATAAAATTCTGTTTATACCTTTTTATGTGCTGACATCATGATAATACCAAAAATGTTAATTTTTTGGGTATTCTAATTAGGTTTAGGCTGTATGGTTTAGTATTTTTTTTTCATTGTATATGGTTTGATTAGTAGGTGTGTCCTCTTTTGTTTTTCTTTTTTATTACATCAAAAACTAAAAATTAAAACAACTAGTTTTCTGTGAAACGAACTCACGATCTTCCATTTACAAAAGTTAGACTTATAACACTAGATCAAATTTTACTAGGCATAAGTAGGTATCATATGTGACAAACCATAATACTAACACAAAAAAATTATTACTGGACCATCTAGTAAGAGAGTATGTCATGATTTTGTGACTGCAACTGGTTATTCCGCTACGTTGTGATCTTTTTATTTAAGAATGGAGTGGTTTTAAAAAATGAAAGAAAGAAGCGGAAACTACAGCATTGATCTCTTTATTTAACTATCTATCATTCATAACTTTGTTAAGGGATAAATAAAAAAAGTCCATTTTTTCAACATTCTATAAAAACTTTAACTAATTACTAAGGGGGGTGTATTGTATATGGAATTACTGGCACTTTTAAAGAAATCCATGGAATTTAAAAGTCTGGGTGTATTCAATAGAGACTTTTAACAGTCCATAAAAGTCTGGGTGTATTCAATTAGGATTTTAAAAAATCTTTATGAATTCCACCAAAGTCTAGGGGTATTCAATTAGGACTTTTAAAAATGAATAGAAGTTTAGGGGTATTCAAAATATCATTCATACATACGGAATTAGAAAATCATGGAAAATCATGGACTTTGTAGTGTTCAGTATAAATACCAAATTCCAATATTTTTCCAGCCACCAGAGCAAAGATTTTGAGCGTGGAAAAGTCTGTCAAACTTCTTCTCTCTGCGCGTGAAAAGGTTGGTCCTCCATCATCTCTCTTTCATGGTTTCTTTTTTCTTTTCTCTAATATTTTGTGATATCAACCTCTAATACCTAACATGTTCATTGTTGTTGTTGAATTTGATTTTTTTTTTTTTTTCAATTATGATACTTGGAACCCTAATAACCCAAATATTATCATCAACTCCTAAAACCGTAAAAGCCAAATTTGTCGTCTATATGTATATGCCTAATACTTTTACGGTTCGATCATAGTATCTTACACTATTGTGGTTATTGCTACCTATTGTCGTCCTAATTGTTTGCTGCGTATGTTTCTTCTTCTTATTTGTTTTTCTCTCTAGGTTTTCTGTTTCTTTTGTATTTGTTGCCGTCCTATATGGCATGGTTCTTTTTTTTTTTTTGCTACTGCTTTGGCCTTGTTGCTCTTAAGTTAGGGTAGATAAGCCAAACGGTGGGTGTTTTTTTTTTTTTTTTTTTTTTTTGTGCCGTCCTATATACCAGACCTCCTTTTCTATACCTAAAATAGTGTGTGTGATTTTACCCTGCATTGAGATGGGACTAAAATTGGAATGCAGTTGTTACAAATGAGATTGATAGGGTTATATAGCTAAGGGAATTATAATTACCTCCCATGGAAACAGATCGTGATCAAGTTTTGGGGTTATGAGAGAGTCTGATTTGTGCAATTTATGAGTACTGTTGATAATCATATTGTATGGCATGCTATAAAAAACAAACAAGTGTGGATCAAAATGTAATTGAATGAATTATGAAAAAAAGAAAAATTAATCAAAGAGAAGCTGGATAGAACAATTTATCAAAATTTGCTATTTTTGTCTCTGCACCCAATTGTCTGAGTTGGTTTCTTTTGTATGCTTAATGCATGTTTAAAGAAAAGAAAATAAAAAAACGTTGTACACGTTTTTGAAGTAATGCTTCTTACCAGAATTATTCCTTATCCCTAGTAGCCAAAATCATTGCTCTTAATATGAATAGATTCAAGCTGATGAAGGATACCAGCAACTCTTCTTTATTTTATTCTTTTGTTGTGTCAGAAAGCAATTAGGGAGACTATGAACATAAGACATTGGTGCATGTTTATATTGATATACACACCAATGAAGGAGAAACAATGACAATCAAGAAAGTGAAAATGAAGGAGAAGAATAAATCATATCATTGTTTCAGAGACGTCTGCTTATTTGGCATGAAACTTCATCAATGTGTTTTTTTTCCCTTCTCTGTATTTGGTACCTTTTGGTTTGGTTGATTATATTTGGAGGCTTTTCCTTTATTTTCTTATTGTTTGTTTCATGACATTATTTGAGCTTCTCTGATTCCTACGCTAATGGACATTAGTTAACATAGCTACGACATTGTATTTTATTCTATGACTAATAAACTAGCTTGGTTTTTTTTTTTTAAAGTATTGTGAAATCTATAGAAGTCATTCATATAAAGTCTGTAGATTTTTACAAATCAGTAAAAAATCTATGCTAAAAGTCAATGATTTTAAAAAATCAATAAAAGTCTATGAACTTTTTATAGAGTCCATGGACTTTTGAAAAAGTCTATCATTTAAAAAAACTCCACACAAATCCAAATACAATACACCCCCCTAAATCGATTGGTATTATATTCTCCATGCATTTCATGTAACAATGTGCTAATCAGTTAGTTAAACTGACCACTAAAATGCTTGTTTTTCTTACGTAGTCATGTGCATGATACGTGCACCCTGATATTATAAATTATTGACCCCGCTGCTTCAAATCAAAAGAATGCATGCATGTATATTATGCAATAGCTAGCTAATTAAATGGGTAAGCTGAGTTTGTTCCAAATTCAACGTATAAGTTTTGTTTTTGGCCTCGTGCAACTGTTTGCCTTCCCGATACAAATAATCCCTTGGGTTTCGATGAGACACATCTACTTGAATTCATTTACATGCACACTTGGAATTTCTACAGTATAAAATCCTTCTATTTTCTTTAGGAATTGGATTTCCGTATGAGTGCGACATACATGCTTACGGCCACCGGAAGGATAGAGATCGATTTGCTTACTCGTTTCCCATGCATCTTCCCATAATCCCATGTCCCATTCACGGCATTACCATGCATTTTGTGATATTTGTGCGATATATTGCCTCTATAACCTTCTTTTTAGTCATTTTCATTGACCATGCGGTGTATTTTATCTGTATTTTTATTTTTTAATGGATTTAAAGTTCATTTATTATTGTGATATAATGGTTGGAAATGTTAATCCAACATGCAAATAACAACAGAGAGAGAGAGAGAGAGAGAGAGAGAGAGAGAGAGAGAGAGAGAGAGAGAGAGAGAGAGAGAGAGAGAGAGAGAGAGAGAGAGAGAGAGAGAGACGGTGCTTTTTCTCTAGAGTGTGCTTGGATGAGCTAAAAAATGATGGAATTTAATTGAAAGTGAGGATTTCATAATTCTTAAAAACCAATTCCCTCGTTTAGCATAATTAACAGATTGAAAAATTTTAGATTTCTCTGTGAACAAAAACCGAAAGAATTCATTATGGGTGAGGTTATTGTCACCCTATCATATTTTCAGTTCACCATACATGCATCTTATATTTTTATAAATACTCCCTTGTTGCCCTTGTGTAAAATATCTAAAAAGCAATCAAATTAAAAAAAAAAAATTTGAACAAATTGAATGATAAGCAGTTGTACAACAAGAAATGCAGCAGCCAAAGCACGCAGGCGCACTTCTGTTAATGTGGCCGGTGGTGGAGGACGCAATCAACTCCTTGGCCTATGAGGTCAAGTCGCTGAGGCGCATCCGCGCATGTCAAGCACGGTATTTGAACGGTTGTTGGAGCCATTTCTATCATCTATAGTCATGCCCAAAAGCTCCAAAGGAACTAGATGTTGTCATTGTTAATCGCATCCACTATCCTCAATAATGGAGGTCTAGGTGATTGTCATAATTAATAGATGATTGTCATAACATTAATTCACTATCAACCTCCTACTTACGTACGTAATCATCCATAATTAATAGTGATTGTCATAACCCTAATTCTGAGCATAAATAGGAAAAGAAGAAAAGATCAGATGATTTCGGAAGATTGGAGGTATCGGTGGAAGACGGTTGTGTTCTTAAATTTTTATTTTTCATTTATTTCTGTAATTATTTTCAGTTTTATTATAGGTAAAAAAATTATTAGTTTTTCTAACTTGTGAAGACAAAATTGAAACTTTGCGGGTGAAAAATTGAATGTAGAATGAACGCATTTAGAGCATCTTTAGCAGACTCTCTATTTTAGCTCCTTAGCTATTTTGGAGAGCATGTTTAGCTTTTTATCTATTTTAGCACCTGCACGGCTGCACCAGACTCCTAAATGACTCTCCATTATAACTTTTAGCTATCTCGCTCCTAAATATAGAGAGCGAGATGAGGCTCTCTATAATTTAAAACATTTCTTTTAAGTTATTTTATGTAATATATAAATACATTTAAACTATTTAATCTTTATTTACAAAATAATATAAATTCAAAACTAACTAAAATAGAGAGCATTGATGCAGACGTATTCCTAAAATGGCTAGCTAAAATGACTTTTTAGCTACTTTGGCTAAAATTTGACTCAAGAATGGCTAGCATTGCTAAAGATGCTCTTAGTAGGGTGGTAATAGCTGCATTTTAAATTCCACACTTCAATTTCCACCAAAAATAGGTGTCATTTACGAATTCCTTTGCAATATTCAATTTTCATTTCCAAAACAAGACTTTTTTCTATTTTATTTTTGTATTTATTTTAAAAAAAAATAATTTATTACACATTCTAAATCCTAAATAGATACAACCAAACAATAGAGATTGCAATTAATGAAATTTTTGATTGATGGAGTTAAAGATTCTATCATTTATAAATTCCTACGGATTTCAAAATTTTCTCATCCAAACGCACCACTAAAGTTTTCTAGGATTTCTCTTCCCACATTTCTCAGCATTCATTTTTGCCGTCAAATATAGTAGACGAAGTCTCCGCAAGGCTGGCTGCCTCCTTGGCTATCTTTGAGAGAGGAAGGACGTCATTTGGTGAGGTAGGTGGCTCGGCGATTTCGACTCGCTACTGGGTCGTCTGCTAAAGGGCCGGAAGAAGGTAAATCCTTGCACCTTCATGGGGACTATGACCAAGGTTTGGGAGATGCAAAACAGGAATCCAATAGAGCGCAAGATGATCAGTTTGTTTTCCTGTTTACTAGAGAGGTCAGGAGTTCGAATATTGTTTTGGGTGGACCATGGTTTTTTGGGAAGACTATGTTGGCTTTGAAGGAATTCGATGGTTTGTCTGAGGTTGATTAGTTCCGATCATGGAGGTTCCGGTGTGGGTAGAAATCATCGGTCTGATGCCGGTGTTGTTCACTAATCGGGTGGTTTATGATTGGTTCGACCCTTGGCATGGTTCTAGGGTTGGACAAGTTAAGACATGAGATGACAGCCCGTGTTTGGATCTGTTTGGCTCCAAAACCAGTTGGCTTGCAAACTGTCTCTTTTGAGCGAGTGATTGCGTAGGCGTGCCAGCACCGCGGGGTGCAGTCGTTGGGGTAGTCCCTTGACCTGACTTCTTCTTCAAGCGCTGTGGACGAGGAGAGCACCAACCTCGTCACAGGATTCTTCTCTAGCCTTTCGGAAAAGGACTTTTGCCTTACGGATAAGGACTTTGGGTGTGATCTCTTCGGTCACCAAAATCGATACTCAACGTTGTAGGTTGAGCAGAGCAATCACTGGGAAATCTTGAGAAAGCACGGGGTTTGCTAAAGCGTATCTTTAGCTTCGCTGGGTTGCGAGGGCGTTACCCTTGCTTCGCTGGAAGTAACGGTGGCGGTTGCGCTCGCAGTCGGCTCCTGGGGAGACTGGGACTGCAAGTATGGTCGCCGGGTTAACAAGGTTGAAGGTTTGCTCCGGGGAGGCTTTGTAATCGCTAGGATTGATTGATATGAGAGAGGTCTTTTCTTCGTCCTTGAAACCTAGTATATATACTTAGGGTTTCGACTGTTCCTTGTCATAGAAGGGATATTGATTGAAGTTTCCTATTCAACCCCCGCTACCCGACTCCAATAAGGTTTCGTTTTCCTCATGGATTACGGAATGGGTGAAGCTGAAACCCAAACCCGAGTAGGCTTATTTTTTGGGCCGCGGGTATCGGTCCGTTATGCTAAATCCACTAAAGGATCTTGCCAAAATTACTTTTGGGCTCAAACATTGCCCCTCAGGCCCCGATATCAAGCCCATATTTATAACTGATTGAAGGGGACTTAAAACGACACGTCTGATGATCGAAACGATGCAATTAATGAGGGTTGCGTCTATTCGCTTGGCAAAACGTCTTTTCGTCGCATCGTTTCCCTTACAAAATCTTTTATTTAAATACCGCAGCCACCCTAGGCCTGTCACATCAAAACCCTTCCAGTCTCTAAAACCCAGAAAGACTCCTGCTCCAAACCCACTTTGCAGAAACCCAGAAATGGCTCCGCCAAAGAAGGTGATCATCGATCAGGAAGAAGAACTTACTGAAGGCATCGCTCGCACCTGGGGAGTCAAAATCGGTGCCCGCTGTCACGCTCATACTTCCGTCCAGAGACCTTTGCTTCTCAGGCTTTCAAATCATCACGCCGGGCTGGGTCCGACACCGCGAGACTCCATTCCTGACGACGCCATCGTCCTCTATAGTCTACCCATTCGTCGACCCACCCAAGTCCTCCGGAGGACCCCTGTAGATTTCAGCAGTTGGGGTGCACACAATCATCGAGCAAAAATAGGGCATTGGCCGTCCAAAATCAGTCCAGAGGAGCTTTCCAGGTATCGTGAAGTAAGAGCACGAGATTTGGCTCGCTGGAACAGGGCAGGTATTACCCACACCATCGATTTATGCTTTCGCCTTCCTCGCGGTGGGAATCGCTCACCACTCGCTGCCTTTCTTTGCTTTTGGCATACTGCCACCAACACCTTTGATTTTCGATTTGGCCAAATGAGTATAACATTGTTGGATATCCTCACCATTACTGGATTACCCATCGATGGCGAGCCCTACCTGCATGGCCAATTTGATTCTGACACCTTCACCGCCACCATGGCCCAAACCGGTCACAGTGCTCACAGCGGCTCCTATCCGCGGTGGGTGACCCACTATTTCAAAGAGCGCAATGCGACTGGTGGAATTGCTTTCCTGGAGTACTGGCTCTGCAAGTTTATTTTCTGTACTTCTGCTTGTAAGCCCACTGGTGCTTGGACTCTTCTAGCAACGGCCCTCTACAACGGCCGCCGCGTGGGGCTAGGACAACCAGTGCTGGGTGCCCTCTATCGCACTTTATACCAGGCCACAATGCATCCCTTCGAGACCAGTATTTCTGACCCCTTTTGGATTCTCGACTTCTGGATTCAAACCTACTTTCCATTCTTCCGCCGCGACGACATTCCTCTATTACCACCATCTGATGCCCTTATTGGTCAATGGTTTTGTCGTGAGGCGAGGTACATATCTCCACCATACTCTGAGTGCTTCTCATACCTGTATCTCCTGCATGAAATGTCGTACTGCGATTTAATACTTAATAGGAGATTCCCTGCTCCTCTTGAAAATGGGTTCCTTCCCGGAGCACCTGGTTATAGCGATCGCGCGCGCTTGGCTTTTCGCCGCGCGATCTCTTGTTCAGATATTAGGCTCGCTGTTGATGAACTCACCTATGAGCTTTATGCTCCCAATCACTTTGCTCGCCAGTTTGGCCTCGTCCAATTGGTGCCATTTCCCCTCTATGATGCCTGGAACTACAATACTTCTTGGCGCCGGATTGGCCCCTTAACTGGACCTCCGCCCGAACAAAGCATGCTCGCGCTGGTCGATCTCCCTGACTGGGCGGCTGATATCGTCCCCATAGACGGGACCGCTGAAGATTATGATCAATGGTGGAAGGAAGTCTCTGTTAACTGTTGGAGGCAAAGAGATGACGAACTCTTCGCGGCCATCTTCGAAGAACTGAGATATCCTTATGATGCTGACATCGAAGAGCTCGCTCGCTTCCATGAAAATGAAGAAAGACCTCCACCACCTGAACCGGCTCCGCGACCCGTGCGAGCCCCACGCTTGGTTCAAGCTGGAATTGTAATTCGCGAGCCCCCTCCAGAGGTAAGTTCATATTCGTTGTTTCCTTGATCATTTTCAACTCCAAACTCTTAACTCAAAGTTCATAACAGGGGCGCGCACCGTCTTCAAGCCATCGCGCCGCAGGTATTCCTCCGGCCACTGGCCCGGCCGCTAAACAGAAAGCAAAGCTGAGCACGCTTGAAGTAGAGGACTCCTCCTCTGATGATGATGATCCTCAAACCGTAAGGACCTTCTTCTCAACACGCATAATTTGGCAGCCTTCTCAAATTCTAATTTGGTTTGTTTATCAGATCGCTGCTGCTTTAGCACGCAAACGCAGTCGCGCCGAATTCCGGACTGGTCTTTGGGCAACAGATGAACCAGTCGCTGATCAATCGGTAAAATTCCTCTCTAAAGCGGGTACTGTCCCTTTGTTTTGCCATATGTAATAACGTTTCTCTGCTTCAGATCCGTCGCAGGTTTCCGAGGCCAGTTGGAGAAGGCTCCTCTGCCGCCGGCGAAGGTGTATCTGGCACGTCAGCCCAAGAAAACATTGGTGACCCTCCCTCTACAACCAATGCTGCAAGCAACATGCAATTGGTTGTAATTCCGGCGCAAGTCGTAGGTGACAGTTCGCATGAGCCTAAAGAAAGGCTGCCACTTCTCCCTATTCCCCGCGAGCAACCAATTCTCCTTCTAGGATCAGGAGTACCCGACTCAGGTCCAATTTCTGGTGAGACTGCCCCAATACCAACAGCAGACTCCCGCGAACTACCAGCTGAAGAGGTATTTCTTTTAACCAGAAATTTTATCTTTGTCCTTGATTCGGTTATTCTGAAGATGTTTCTTTCCAGGGTCCCAATGCAGAAACGGTAGTCAGAGAAATAGCGGATGAGGTTCCTGCTGAACCCGCTCCCAATGTGGTTGGTGAAGAACCTGCTCCTCATGCCCCCCAAGTCATTGAAGTCGAGGAGATAGGAGTACTGCCTGAGCCCATGCCAGAAGCAGTACCTGTTGCGGAGCTTCCTGAGGCCCCTATTGCTGAGCAACCCACTTCGTCCACTTTAGAACGGTTAGCTCGCGTGCTTGAAGTGACCCCACATGGGGTTGTAGATGACGCCAGAGAAGGTCTTCGTCACCTCTTGGGCCCTGATATTTTAATCCCTGGGGCGCCCGCGAAAGTTTTGGAATATCTGAGAGTGCTTCTCCGCGAAGGCGCCGTGTCTGAAGATCAATTTCGCGAGGTTGACCAGCTGTTGCAGCAACTCCCACAAGGGCTCAATGACAGGGCGGTCGCGAGCGCTCAAGCCAGGCGGACCGAAGCACATTACCAGGCCCTTACTCATCGAACAGACAACGCGCGCGATTTCTTGGGTGACCAAGCTGACCTCATCAGGGACCTGACGATCGAGAGGAACCATTTAAGGTCCCAGATTCAGGCCCTTCACGCCCGGTTGACTGATGTCACTGCTAGGCTCGTCCATGCGGAGCCTCAATTAGAACAACCCCTTGCTGCCTTCGAGGTGCTGTCCCAAGAACTGGCTCAAGCTCGAGTAGCTGCCCAACAAGCCGCACAAGCCGCCGCGGATGCTAGTTTTCGCCTGGATGAGCTCTTTCTTCGTTTGACCCATGCAGGTCGAAGACTTCTGGGCCTCTGATATTCTAATCCCAGGCCCATATTTGTATGAACAATATAATTATTAATTATCTAAATATTTAGCCCACATTGCTTGGCCCAAATATCTGTTCAATTTATTTTTCAAGCAATTTAGCATTTAACTTGCTTTTATTACTTTTGAAACTGTTTTTTGAAAAGATAATCACGAAACAGAGCGGTTACCTCCTTAGAAACTGTCCCGCTTCCCACGCGCTTTCAATTATCTTCATTTCCGAGATCTTTGCATTCAATTCCAACGATATTCATATTGATGGCGTTGAACATATTCCAACTGCCCAACGCGCAGTTAAGACCACTGAGACTGGGCCTATAAATACCTGCGCTTCGAGAAGACAAACTCAAGCAAATATGGCTTTGACAGTAATAGTTTCACAAACCCTACTTCTCTTCCTTTTGTTTCTGAAATCTTCTCCTCACGATCTTAGCCTCAACCTCAAATCCTTAGGTTTTATGGCTTAATCTCACTGCCTGGGTAGGTCTTATGGCCTAATCTCAGGTCCATCCACATGTCTTTGGTCTCTGGAAATCCGGATGGAATTCCCCGGTTTCCATCAGGTTGAAGAACACGCGGCGCTCCTAACGCGGCGGAACCTGATTCTGAGGGATCCCTCTCCTCAGATTTCTCGCGTTGGAGCAGGCGAAAGAAGGGAGGAAGGCCACTTGAGGCCGACTGTTCTTCTTTCGCAGCCTACCTCCGGGAACAGACTATCAGACTTCTGTCATTCCCCTGGAGGTAGATGTGGTTGTGAGTCGCGCTCTCCTGCAAACCATCTCCATCTCGGAGGGTAATCCACTAGAAGGTTTAGGATGGATTATTTCCTTCCTTTTGCTTCCAGTACAAATGAGAGCAGCTGTGACTCACATCAAAGGAGCATGTGGGTGAAGAGAGGAAGAGTATTCATGACCAAAGCTCAACCACCCCCTTTGTCACCCCAAGATCACAAGATCCAGAAATTTTTAGCAGATCTACAACTCTTATGATTATTAAGCCACTTTTGGCCTTGTAAACCGTGAATGTAATTATCTTGATTTGTAATGCTTCTGGCCGCAAAGCCACTTTATGAATGAAAGTTTCTGAATATTCTTCAAAAAACTGTTATAAAATAAGGCCTCATGTATAGGCCATTATATATATATATATATATATATATTCTTGACACATATTGTCTATGAATTTGAAAATGTAAACTGTTCACCAAAATAAGGCCTCATGTATAGGCCATTACATATAATTCTCAACACATGTTGTCAAGGGATTCTGTAAAATAAATGTATAGAGTGTTGCCCCCCTAGTATTCGTAGGCGAAGCAAATCCATGAAACAAAGGCCACAGGAAAGGCCTAAAGGGATGATGGGAGCCGAGGAAGACTATGGTTGCCCCCCCAGTCTGGAAAGAAGGAGGATCTGGAGGATCCTCGTATTCCCAAACACTAGGGTAATACTTCTTCAGGAAGCGCCCGTTGATGGGATTGCAATGGATGTTGCCATCCAAATCTTTGAGGTGAAAAGCCCCGCGCTCCAGAATGCGGTGAACAACAAAGGGTCCTTCCCATTGTGGAGTCCATTTACCGCGACCAGTCAATTTCTCGCCAAAGGGCAGAACTGCTTTCCAAATAAGGCCGCCTTCCTTATAACTGCGGCCACACGTCCTCTTATCATAGGCGCGGGCGATACGCTGTTTTTCCATCACTAAAGTGTCCAAAGCCGCTAAGCGCTGCTCGCTCAGGTCCTCATGCTCTTGCCACATTGCTTGAACGTAATCTTCGCCAATCAGGTGATGCTGATCCTGGACACGCAAGGATTGAACGTTGATTTCTAGGGGTAAGACGGCGTCATGCCCAAACATTAGTGCATAGGGTGTTGTAGCAGTAGGGTTTCTCTTAGATGTGCGATAAGCCCAAAGAGTCTCATACAACGTTGTGTGCCACAAGCGAGGGTTTTCGGCAAGCATCTTCTTGATAATGGTGATAATAATCTTGTTACTGGCCTCTGCTTGACCATTGGACTGAGCGTGATATGGTGTACTGTGGACAAACTGGATGCCCAAGTCATTGACGAGGTTCTCTACCGCAACGCCCATGAACGCGGCCCCCCTGTCTGAGACAAGCACTTCAGGGATGCCAAACCTGCAAATGATGTTCTGAAAGATAAATTGTCTAATAGTGGCACCTGAAGCCTCTGTCAAAGGCTCAGCTTCGACCCATTTGGTAAAGAAATCAGTGCCCACAATGATGAACTTTTGTTGGAGGGAAGAATGAGGATGAATCATCCCAATCAAGTCCAATGCCCAGCCTCGTGCCGGCCAAGGTTTGATAATAGGCTGCATGGGAATATTGGGAACGTGTTGCACCGGACCGTGTGCCTGGCACTCTTGACATCCCTTCGCGAACGTGATGCAGTCCTTCAAAATGCTGGGCCAATAATACCCATGTCTGCGAATAAGCCAGCGCATCTTAGGACCCGCTTGATGGGCGCCACATACTCCTGCATGTGTTTCTCGCATTAAGCGCTTTGCTTCGCGGCCATAGACACATCGGAAGTCTATGCCATCTTCCCCACGTCGTCGCAACTCGTCACCCCTGAGGAAATAGTTTAAGGCAAGAAAACGTATCTTCCTGTCTGTTGTAGGGTCTGGTTGCTTGAGGTAATTGATCAATGGGGCTCGCCAATCAACGTCAATAGGCTCTAGGACTGCGACGACCGGATCGTCTGGCGGGTCAAGCCGCGCAAGCCACGAAGGCAACGTGCGACGTTTGACTTTCAGAATGCGCTCGCGAACCCCATACTTCAATGTGATGCCTGTGGCCAGCTGAGCAAGCTCATTGGCCGCAAAATTGCGCTCGCGAGGTATGTGTTCCAAATTCGCGTCATCAAATTGATCCAAAAGCTCGATGGCGCGATTCAAATAAGGAATGAGCAGACAACTTACGGACCTGTATTTCTCTTGGAGCTGACTTATCACGAGCAGAGAGTCACCGCGTACCTGAACGTCTCTCACTCCCAATTCCAATAACACTTCCAACCCAATGATGAGGGCTTCATACTCGGCTTGATTATTTGTGCACTTGAACTCCAATTGGAAAGAATAAGAGAAACGATCACCTGCTGGGTTTTCCAGTACAATCCCTGCCCCTGCTAGCGTTTCGGTTCTGGAACCATCAAAAAATAATACCCAGGGTTGCGAGGAGATTGCAGCTTGATGCCAGATGGCGTATTCTGGGATGCGCGCCAAATCTGGTCGAGTTGCGGTAGCGGTAGCTATCTCTAATTCCTTCACTGGGGGAATATCCAGCATAGGGTGATGGGCCAGAAAATCTGCAATAGCCTGTCCCTTCACTGCCTTCTGTGGAACGTATTGTAGCGAGAATTCAGATAGAGCTAATACCCACTTGCCAATGCGTCCTCTCAGAATAGGTCGCGACAACATGTACTTGACCAGGTCAGTTTGAGCGATGATGCATGTAGTAAAGGATAACATGTAGTGTCGCAATTTGCACGCGGAAAAGTACAGCGTGAGACACAGCTTTTCCATAGGAGTGTACCTTGTCTCGCAATCCGTAAGTGTCCGACTGAGGTAAAAGATGGCATGCTCGACACCTCCCTTATCATCTTGGGCAAGTAGGCTACCAATGGAAGCCTCAGCTGCTGAAATGTATAACTTCAATGGAAATCCAGCGCGAGGAGGCACAAGCACTGGTGGGCTTGCTAAATAGGCCTTAATCTTGTCGAAAGCTGCTTGATGTTGAAATTCCCAGACAAACTCTTTCTGTCCTTGCAACTACAATAGTGGAGAAAAGGGCTGGATCTTACCTGCGGAGTTAGAAATAAAACGTCGCAGGAAGTTAATTTTACCCAGCAAGCGTTGTAGCTCCTTCTTCGTTCGTGGAGGGGAAGCGTTGATGACTGTGTTTGCTTTATCTTCAGGGACCTCAATTCCCCTCTGATGGACAATGAACCCCAGGAAATCTCCTGCTTGGACTCCAAACACGCACTTGGCGGGATTCATCTTAAGTTTGTGTTGTCGCATGCGCTCGAAGACTTTCCTGAGGTCTGTGATGTGATCCCCTCTCGTCTTGGATTTCACCACCACATCATCGATGTAAACCTCCAAAATCTTTCCAAGGATATCGTGAAAGATCAGGTTCATGGCTCTCTGATAAGTGGCCCCAGCATTCTTCAGCCCAAAAGGCATAACCACATATTCAAAAACGCCCGCAAACCCAGGAAACCTGAAAGCGGTTTTATGTCTATCCTCCTCAGCAACTGGAATCTGGTGATACCCTGCGGTGCCATCCATAAAGGACAACAATTCATGTCCTGCCACATCGTCTACCAACATATCCGCCACCGGCATGGGGTAAACATCATTAGGTGTCGCGAGATTGAGGTCTCTGTAATCCACGCAGACCCTCATCTTACCATTTTTCTTGCGAACAGGCACTATATTGGAGAGCCACTTATTGTATTTGGCCACCCTGATAATGCCTGATTTATGCATTTTCTCGACCTCCTCCTTGACGAGAACTTGAGTTTCTGAATTCATTCTTCGCGGTTCTTGCTTCACACGCCTCTTGTCAGGGAGTGTTGGCAGCTGATGGCAAACCAAGTCCTGTGAACGGCCGGGCATATCTTCATATTTCTCTGCAAAGCAGTCTTTGAACTCCAGTAAGAGCTTAATAAGCCTCTGCTTTTCGCTAGGCTCTAAGTAAGCGCTGATAGCCACTTCCATAGGCTCAGCTGTTGTTCCGAGATTGACCTTCTCCGTAGGGTCTCTGACCTTAGGGGGTGTATCGTCTAGCGCTGCCGGAGCGAGCTGAATTTCGACCTCATCTTCGTGATCGCGATCAGAGAATTCTTCACTGACGGCTTCTAAGGTCGCGATTCGATCATAGGCCTCTCTCTCCACTAAGTATGATGATAGTCGTTCATACAACAAGTGGAGGGCCTCTATCCCTTCCTCCGGAAGGTCGTAATCCATTAATCGTTCACGGGTTTGGGCACAGCGTGGCCAGGCCTCTCTAGGCCCTCTTTTGCGAGCGTGAGCCCCCACTGTGCCAAATCAGAGGCCGTCACCCCTGTGGGGCGGCCTTTGTTATCGATGCCACTCACCTGCAATGGAGTAATAGGCTCCAAGTAATACCTGGCATCTACATAATTCGCGGATACTGGGAATGGACGAGGGTTCGCTTTGATCACCTCAGCCTTGTCTGTTTCCCTGTTCCACATAACGAGTTCCTGATGGAGAGTTGACGGAACACAATAGCTCCGTTGGATCCAGTCTCTGCCCAGAATGGCGCTATAAGCTGCATAACAATCTGTCACGAAGAAAGCATAAACTCCCTCTGCAGGGCCGACCTTGATGCGCAAGAAAAGTAACCCTAAAGTCTTTGTCACGGTCCCCGCGAAGTTTTTGAGTGTAAGGGATGTAGACTGGATCTTCTCTTTCTTGATCCCGAGCAAGTGCATGGTCCTGGTAGTGATGACGTTTACGGGAGCTCCGGTGTCAACCATGATCTTGCTAACTTTGGTACCGCCAACTTCTGCTGTGATGTATAGAGGTCGCATGTGTTGGACCATAGCAGGTGTTGGCCTGGTAAAGCTCATGAAGAATTCGCTGCTGTTAGCATCTTCTGTTTCAAGAAAGACAGCCTCTTCCACAGGTGCCGTAACTGCTGAAGTAATCTACACGGGTTGTGCGCTACTTCCCTCAGCTTCCACGCAATCCTGCGCGGCGACGGACAGTGCATACCTTGCGGGGTAGTACGTAAACCATATTTCAGGACGTATCAGTCATGACTGTTTCATCCATGCCCTCAGCTAGATCCAACTTGAGTTCGTTGACAGGGATGTCAGTGTTGAACTGCTTAGCCAACCGGTCCACCAACGATTCTTCAATGAGACCTTTTATCTCACATTGCTCATGTTCCTGCATTCCGGTAATCCGCTTAAGAGGAATTGACTTTGGCTCTTTGACTACATTCACCTCAGAAGGGATGACTACTACACTCTGGACCTGTTTGGGTTTCCACTATAAAGTGTCGGAAGTCCTGTCCTTGCCCCCCAGTCTCTCAAAAACTGAGGCTTTGGCCTCCGGGTCTTCACGAAACAGTTTGCGTCTAACAGGTGGTCGTTTAGTTGGCGAGCTCACCTTTCGAGCTGGGGGAGGTCTCCTTTCGTCGGTAATCCTGCAAAAAACATTAGGCTTTGAAGCCCCTGGTGCTGAGCTCGCTTGCTTCTGGAAGCTACGAGGAGTTATCAATGGTTTAGCAACTAGCGCCTCCATCTCTTTCTGATATTGCTCGGGTGATTTGACCAACTGCGAAGGTTTGATTAGGCCCTGGTCGAGAGCCTCTAGCGCGCGCTTGGCTTCTCCAAACCTGCGCTGCAATTTCCTCTTTCTGGAAGGACTGATCTCCACTGCCTTTCCCTTCTCCCGTGTGTACCACTTACCTTCCTTGATGGTGGCGGTGGAAGCAGGTGGAATATAGGGCTTCGTTAGAGCATCTTGATGCTTGATCTTAGCCTGCTCCTCTTGTTTTTTATCCACCGCGGCCGCTCTCAACTTCTTGAAAAGATTGGAATCCTTTGGAGATGGCGGTGCTGACACTTTCTCCTTTTCTCTTGGACTGGCAGGTTGATAGTTTCGCGATGGCGAAGCCCACTTGATGGGTGGAAGAGAACCAAAACGAAATGTCTGCTCGACTTCTTCGTGTGACACTTGGATGCCACACTCTTCCTTGCATCGCAAGCATAGGACCACGGATGAAGCTTGGCCTGCTGGTTCAGCCTTTCTCTTTATAGGGATTTTGTCATCATCAGCTTGGACTCCTTTCCCCTTCGTGCTCAAATCCAGGGTTGGTTTCCTGTGGTGCTGCCTGGCCCAGTTCACATCGACCATGTTGATCCCAGTGTCAGGAAAAGGATTCAGGTCAACGAGCGTTGCGGCTGTTACTGGAGCTTCCACCTGCAAACTGCCATTATTAAGCCATACCTGAATCTGGTCTTTGAGCTTCATACAGTCAGCTGTGTTATGATTCCATAGGTTGTGAAATTTGCAGTATTTCTTTCCTTTCAGCTAATCTGGTCGCGGAAAAGGTCCGAAGTCGGTCTTCACCATCTTCGCGGCGATCATCTCATACAGAATCTCATGTGCTTTATTTGCATCATATGTATATGTTGCGAATTCAGGTTTGGTGAAGGCCATTGACTTGAGCTTTACAGGTTCCTTGGAAATTTTCAATTGTTTCAAGGCTGGATTCTTCCTCCCTGTCAGCTCATAAGCAGCGATGTCATTATCCTCTTCTTCATCTTCTCCTGCACTAGCTCTTCTTCGTGATGATGGTAATAAGGGTCATAGGTAGCTGGCTGGTAATACAGGGCTGCAACTGTGCGATGCTTTCCTGGCACATATGTCCCTTTGGATGCATTCTTTCTTGCATCAGTTTCTCTAAGAAGATGTTCAAAGCTTCCCACTTCTGTGATAAGCTCTCCCATTGACTGGATCATGCTGCCATGTTGCTTCTTTCGTTGGCGAGGCTCCAATCCCTTGATCGCCAACTTGATCAATTCTTTCTCAGGCAGGATTACGTTCAGTTTGGCCTTCTGGATCTGGAAGCGCTGAAGGTATGAAACTACAGACTCAGTAGGTTGCTGGGCCATCTGAGTGAGAGAAGCCAAATCCACCTCAGGTTCGATGGCTCCAAAGGTTTCTCGAAAGAGCTTTTCCATTGCGGGCCAATCTGCCACTGTCCCTGGTCGGAGTTTGGAAAACCACCTAAAGGCAGCTCCAGAGAGAGAAGTGCCAAAGATCCTGCACTTGAGGATGTCATCATTTTGGTACTGGCCGCATTGCACCTTGAACCTGGCCAAGTGGGTTATTGCATTCTCGGTGTCCTCCCCTGAAAAAGTAGAAAATATGATATTTTTATAGCCTCGAGGGAAAGGCGCGAGCATTATATGCGGCGGGAAAGGTCCCTCATAGACCCCATCAATCTGGGCCCTAGGGTTAGCCAGTCTGATCATCTCCTCTACCTCATCTCGTCTCACATATTCTGGACCCGGAGGAGGAGGAGGTGGTGTCGCTACTGTATGGTGAACAGCCTGCACAGGTATTGCTTGGTTTGCAGCTGCTGTCCCTCCTCCTATTTGTACAACACGGGCTGTAGGTGGTTGCTGAAGGGTCACGGCTGGCATAGGCATCTCTTTTGCCAAAGCTGTTATCTTGATCGGGTTACCAGCTTGGTCAATCCCATAATAGTTTCCTGGCAGCTCTTGATATACGTTCTCTACCCCATCGTTGTCGTACTGAATGAACACGGCGGAGTCGGACTAAGTTTCAATACCCTTTGCTGCCTGCTGCTTCTGTCTAGCAGTCTGCCCACCTGACAGCGTGGCCTTTTCCTTGCTGCCGCCAATGACCAGGGCTTGTTCTTTACCTTTCAATTGCGTGGCAGCAGCGGATGCAGCAGGTGCAGCGGTATTGCTACTAACCTTCTCGCGCTGATTTGGCGGCACATATTTGCCTGAACCAGATGGTTGGCCAAGGGAGCCAAGGATAGCGTTAGGATCTCCTAACGTCTTATTCAACACTTCTTTGGCTTGGTTCAACTCAGCTCTTTGCATGGCCACCTCGGTTGCAAGGGTCGCTCCATCTTTGCGAAGACCTGCCATATCTGACGCTGTTTGCTTGGTATGGTTTGCAAGAGCATCAATGATTCTTTTCTGCTGCTGACTCTGGGCATCTGCGATGCTTGTAGCATGAGCCCTTAATGCACTCTCAGTTTGTGACATTAGTTGCTCAGTTTCCACAGCTTGTTGGGAAATACGCTGGTTTATTTCGCGTAAGATCTTGTCTGTTTTCGCATTTGCCCTTTCCAGATCAGCAGCCATCTTCTTACGATGGTTCTCGATATTTTCCGAAATGATCGCGCAAGCAACCTCAACGGTCGCTCCCTCTGGAATAGGCTTCTCAATGAAAGCCTCTTCTTCTTCACTCCCCACTGTATTGGAGACAGCGGCGGTGACAGGCTCACTGGCCTGATTAGTAGTGACAATTTGACCTTCAGCAATGGTCGAATGACCCTCTCCCTGTTCAGTTGACATATCGGAGAATTGGGGATGAAGAGAAAATTTTTGAGTCACTTGTTCTTCAGAAAGACCACGACAATCCGCGCGAGGATGCGGTTTGTAACTGGAGGTCTTATGCTTGGAGCAGTTAGCGTAGCCCTTTTTATAAGGGTTTTCGCTTGACTTCCCAATGGCTAACGTTCACAAAGAGACACTAGTTGGTCCCACTGGGCGTGCCAAAATGTTTGGCTCCAAAACCAGTTGGCTTGCAAACTGTCTCTTTTGAGCGAGTGATTGCGTAGGCGTGCCAGCACCGCGGGGTGCAGTTGTTGGGGTAGTCCCTTGACCTGACTTCTTCTTCAAGCGCTGTGGACGAGGAGAGCACCAACCTCGTCACAGGATTCTTCTCTAGCCTTTCGGAAAAGGACTTTTGCCTTACGGATAAGGACTTTGGGTGTGATCTCTTCGGTCACCAAAATCGATACTCAACGTTGTAGGTTGAGCAGAGCAATCACTGGGAAATCTTGAGAAAGCACGGGGTTTGCTAAAGCGTATCTTTAGCTTCGCTGGGTTGCGAGGGCGTTACCCTTGCTTCGCTGGAAGTAACGGTGGCGGTTGCGCTCGCAGTCGGCTCCTGGGGAGACTGGGACTGGAAGTACGGTCGCCGGGTTTCAACAATGTTGAAGGTTTGCTCCGGGGAGGCTTTGTAATCGTTAGGATTGATTGATATGAGAGAGGTCTTTTCTTCGTCCTTGAAACCTAGTATATATACTTAGGGTTTCGACTGTTCCTTATCATAGAAGGGATATTGATTGAAGTTTCCTATTCAACCCCCGCTACCCGACTCCAATAAGGTTTCGTTTTCCTCATGGATTACGGAATGGGTGAAGCTGAAACCTAAACCCGAGTAGGCTTATTGTTTGGGCCGCAGGTATCGGCCCGTTATGCTAAATCCACTAAAGGATCTTGCCAAAATTACTTTTGGGCTCAAACAGGATCCAGCACTGGATCTTCGATCTAGTTAAGAGGTGATTCGATCTCGACGGAGATTTTGGCGCACGAGCTCCAGAGGTGATTGGCCTAGAGCATTTTTCTGGGTGCCCAAATCAATTTTTTTTTTTTTTTTTTTAAGGTTTTAAGGGCAGAAGCCGAGAAGGAAAGGAAAAAAAAAGTTCTATTGGAGGGCAATAAAGGGCTATTGGGAGGCAATAAACGTTTGTTAAAGGTATATTTTGGGGGGGGGGGGGGGGCAATAAATATTTTGAATTGATGTAGTTTCCTAGTTTTTTTTCCTTAATCAAAGTTTTATTTGTCTAATTTTAAGGAGATTAGTTTCCATTTCGATCAATTCCATTTCGATGATCGAAATGTCTATTGGGGGGCAATAAACCCTTCTGGCGACCGATGAGATCTCCAACGACATCTTTAGGGACATTCGGCGAGGTTTTCAAAGAAATCTAGTGGGTGGCGGCCGGTGACCGGATTCCGGCGATCGTTTGCCGGAATCTGGCGGCCGATGACCAAACTCTAGCGAAGTCTCCTATGGTTTATTTCTCTTCTATTTTTTTTTGCTCTCTCTCTCTATGTATAACAAAGAGGTGAGTGTAAAATAGTCTCAAAAAAAAAAAAATCGGGTATTAGGAAAGACTTTCTTAGAGTGTTTTGAGTAAGGAAGAATTAAAAATAACTTAATGGGTAAGTGAAAAAAAAAAACCTTAGAATTGAGATAAATGGACAAAATCCCTTTTTTATTCTTTCGTTTTTATATCACACACGCATGTACATTTTCACTCACATATTTCACAAAAGAGACAGATCGATCGCTCCGGTGACTGTCAAAAGTTAGGTTTCAAAGTTGTTTTATTTGTGTTATTTCTAGTACGTAATCCAAGTTCTTTTGTTTCGAAAGTCATCAACCCAGGTGGCACAATTTATCCTTGGAATCTCATCGATCGATCGTAATCTTTCTCTGTATTAAAGGCAGGAATCTCGCTTTCATGGCTTTGCTCTTTCATACAGTCACAGACGACTCCTCTCTATATTTAATGTTTCTCCGTGATATCTTCCTAATCATAATACATCAATTACCAAACCAAAATTTTCTGATATTAATGTAGGCCATCTATAATTTCTTTTCTTGTAAGACTACGTAACCTCCTTTGTAACCATGATATTCATCTGCTGAAATAAAGACTGCCACGTAGCATAAATATATTAAAAATTATATAATTATTAATAGTCTCTAGTGAAGACATAACGAGGACTTCATGATAACTTTTAAATTAATGATTGTTTAATTGTTTTCAATTTTAATTGAAATATTATTTTTTCAACACTTTTTTTTTTTTTTTGAATAAAGGATAATTCCATTGATAATAGCGCATGCCAAGAAGGCCATTACATACCCATCCGCTGACACATAACAATGGCCAGACAAGACTTCGTGGAGGAGCCACAGTGATACATAGGATAGACCGACTATATTTGAACTTATCGCTCGCAAGAAAGCGAGCCTATAAGCTATGGAAAAACATAGCGAATAGACAAGCCTAAACAAACACTCGTTTGGGTCCTAAAAAAAAAAATAGGGAACATAGAGTAATTAGACAAAAGCTAAAAACATAGGGTTGGGCCAAAGGCCTAAACCCTAGCCCAAATTTAGAAGTTACTGGACTAGGGTAGAAACCCGAGCCCAACAAATTGAAGCCCAATATGGTAGTCAGCCAAGAAGATCACCCACAACCCATCAACCCAGTTTGGGCCCAGTCCTCCATCTGCTCCCATCCCTCAGCATGCGTCACTTTCCGGCCTAGTTTGGTCAGATCCCTGCCGCCAACACGCCTCATCGTGATCCACACCACCATGGCAGCGATCAAAACCGCCTCGAGCACATCGTCGACCTGCATCACCACCAATCAAACACAGTCCCCGATCCGGTTCCGCACAGCCCAGCACCGCCATGGATCGAAAAACCCCGTCGGCGCCGTCGGTCCAAGAAGACCTCCACGGGGATTGACAACCAGCCTGTAACGACACAGCCCGCCGCCGCCGCCTCCAGCCCAGCCAAACCAAAACGGACAGAGCCAAGAACAAACCTCTCCGACAGAGTCCCAAGGGCAGTAGCTATCGATCCCCCGTCCGGCAGCACATCCCAAGACGGCAGTGAGGCCGGAGGCCACCCCGACGCCCGGGCGCCGCCGGACGAGACTGATGTTGCAACAAATGGCGAACCTCGGCCTTAGGGTTTCTCAGAGAGCTCCCTGAAAAAGTTCTAATTGCTTCTTTTGTAGTTTTTTTCAACACATATAACTCATCAAACCATGGATTTATAAGTTTTCACCAAATCCTCATTAAAAAAAACCCTGATTATGAAAAAATTATCGTCATTAATTGAGTGTAATAACTGATTAATATACTAGATATATGGATCTCATACACTTAATCTATGTAGTTGCCACATAAGAGAAAAGTGTCGTGCCAGTGAGTTGTGGTCGGCTAGTTATTTAGAATAACAATACTGTATAGATTATGAGTTTGAGGTGAAGTGGACAGAAATGAGAATAAAAATGGAAATAAATAACTACATAAGTATGATGAGAGTTGAATTTTATTGTTCATGCACAACGTGACGGAATTAAACTATGAGCATTAATTAGTTTTATATGATTAAAGTGCACCGGAAAAAACTTACAAAATGCCTAATATCCCCATACTATTCATTCCAATATGATACAAAACAACATTTTCCTTCTTAATTTTTTTTAAACTAGACATGAGGAGCCAATTAGCTAGTTAATTAGTTACATTACAGAGCAAGCATTTGGGTTCTCCTCACTAAACATTTGAGTGTAGTGGTCATCCACAGCACTCTCAGTGATAGTGGCAGTGCTTGGGAGGCTCCTAACCATATTTGGAGGCGCCTTCTTGTCGTAGGCTCCGGCAACATAAGGATGAGCCACCAGAGTGTATGGCACATAAGGCCACAG
This sequence comes from Rosa rugosa, assembly GCF_958449725.1. NCBI lineage: Eukaryota > Viridiplantae > Streptophyta > Magnoliopsida > Rosales > Rosaceae > Rosa > Rosa rugosa. Next base: position 2,979,386 of record NC_084823.1, on the reverse strand, counting down.
CTCGCACTTCTTCTTGGTCGACTGAGCTGCCTTCAACACTTTCTTTGCATCGACGTAACCAGTCACCGTTGCCTTCTGCTGCTTCAAGTCGATATCCACAGATTTAGCCCCTTTGATCATCCAAATTAATTGACACGATCAATATTAATCATCTCACATATTGTGTGGTTAGACTATTATCCTAGTATGAACATAGATAAGCGAAATTTGGTTCAAGAAATGGAAATTGGACATAAAGTACCTTTTACACCGGAGAGGACCTTCTTCACCTTGCGAGCACAACCCTCGCAGTCCATCCTAATTTTCACGGCTACGGTCTGTGTTTGCTTCTTCTTCTTCTTGGTTTTGGCACTGCTTAGTAGATCTGACAAGTACTCCAAGGTGCCTTGAATTCCCATCTTCTCTAGTTAATTTCTTTGAAAAATCAAAGAGCGAGCAGAAACGTAGCTCGGTATATGAGCAATTTCTTTAACGACAAGAGGAGGGCTAGAAATTAAAGAAGGGTTTTGATCGAGTCTTGTTAAATAAAATGAGGGAGGTGAGCACTAGACGATTCAGGGACTAGCTACAACTCGAGTTTCGATCTGGAGGTTTCTTTGAAAACCTTTAGACTGATTAGTTCATGTACGTACTGAACAAATCAAAATGTAGAAAGAGTTGCAGATATATGTATTAGCAAGAAGCTATGTTGAGGGGTGAAAATATGTACGTAGGAGAGCTAGAGAAAGAAGGGTTTTGAGTCTTGTTGAAAAAACAGAAGAACTAGATTGTGGGAGGTAGAACACAAGTCTTGGTCTTGAACTACTATAACTTGCTGGCTTGTATACGTGATTTATAGGGAGATCCAACAGCTGGCTCATAAAAATAAAATAATAAACGAAATAATTTAATCAATTATTAAATGGTGCCCTATCCTCCGATGCGAGAAATTCTTGCGTAGGGGCACCCGCACCACGTGGCGGTGCGGCCCTCCAATCAGAAGAAAGAATTTTTTTTCTCTTTTCCGAAACTGCCCTTGGTTTTTAATGTGAAATATCCAAAATACCCCCTGCTTGGGCACTGATTGGGCCGCCGCACTGCCACGTGGTGCGGGTGCCGTACGGAAGTCTCTCTCGCCCTTGATGCTGCCTAGAAACTGCCGGAAGGTTCCCCACCTACGTATACTTAATTTAGTTGATTTTGATGCTCAGTGAGCCCCTAAAGAAAAGGCATCGAAGTTACTTTTAGTATACACCTTGATTAAGATTTGTTGCCAAGTAAACCTAGTTTTAACTGCACAATACTAATACCTCTAATATTAGACTCGTCAAAAATGATCCACTAATTAAATGAGATGTTATTGAAATCATCTTAGTCGATCGGGTAGTCTACCTCATAAGATAATAAGATATTACATCTTTCTGTTAAATTCCCTCAACATCTTTCAATTCTCTTAAAAGATTAGTTAAATAAAAAATTATAATAATCACGATCATCATTTCCATTTTATCCGACTGACTGACTATATTTTTCTGTTCATTATATAAAAAATGAATGGATTTACAGTAGGTTAAGTTTGAATGAGCTAAGACCTTAATTGTGTCTCAAGTAAGATTAACGTGCGCTACGCAAAACCCAAATGTATTAGGTGTTGAAAAAGAGAGCGAGAGAGTTCAACGCACTGGGTACACGAAAGAGGCAAGAAATTAAGTAAACAACTTAAAAGTTGAGCTTTGACAGTAACGCTTTGATCAAAAGCATACGTTGGCTGGCTACGTTTCAAAATCCTCTGCATGAGACCTGGTAATGGGAGAGATCAATGGCTGGTAATAAGCCACGTTACAGAAGAACCTGGGATCTGGCATGGTTGTGGATTCGATTTGTTCAGTAGCAACTGTCCATTTGTGAAATCTGTACGAGTGATTAATGGGGTATGTTTGGACGGTGCGACTGTAGAAAAAGAGTGGATAAATTAGAATATGCGCATAAACAAAGGAAGCTGGAGTGCTTGACTAGGACTGCGTGATCGAGTTGAAGTTGGGCAATAAACCTAATACTTTTATCTTCATGGGAGGAATGGAGTAAGAAAAGTTCTGTTTCAAATACCTCACTCCCATAGTCCCATGCCCAGGAAAATCTCTAGGGATCGGTTTGGATAATACATGTTCTTGTATTAATTAAACAAAGTTGGTCGGTTGCTCTCAGAAGTCTAGATAACTTCGAAAGTCCAGGAGACGAATTTAGTCAAATTCATGGTCGACTTCGATTTTCAATAGAATTTAATATTCAATTGTTTTTTTAGTATTTTTATCATTTTTTGGGAACACATCGAACCTGATCTAACATAGTTCTAATTTAATTTTGATAGGAGAGTGAAATTCACACTTTTAATTTTACAATCCACATTCTATGCTACCTTTCTAGGTGACTTAAATTTTTGTCTTTAGAACCACTGCAAGTGGCCTAGTGGTTCTTGCCTAGTTGGGTGTGCTCCCCAACCTAGGTTCGAACCCCGAAGCTGTCAAAGTGGCCAGGCACTGTGCTGAAATGCACAGTTGGAGCATTTCACATGCGCCGAAGGGGTTTATCTTGGGCTTAGGAAGCCTTTGGGTTCCCCTTGACAAAGTCAAAAAAAAAAAAAAAAATTTGTCTTTAGTAACTTAGTATTATCCTTTTATAAGAATTTCAATCAAAAAGAGAAAGAATGAGTGTGGATTTCACTTGGTTTATGAAACATGTATTACACAATTGGTTTATAAAACACATATTACACAAATAGTGTATAATCGACTGCACCAGTATTATTTGGCAGTGGACTTGCAAATATGTATACATTTTTTTTTGGATTAAATTCAATTTACCCCCCTAAGGTTTGGGGATAATTTCATGTTAGTCCCTATCCTTTCAATTTAATCAGTTTACCCCCCAAGCTTTCCAATTTCAATCAGCCGTGTCCAATTTCTACTATTCCGCCCAATTTGGACCGTTAAGTCTGACTTTTGAGGGCTAAAATGGTCATTTCAAGACAAAAAAAAAACTATAAAAAAAAAGGAATTTTTTTTTCTTTTTTTCGTTTTTTTTTTCATTTTAAATTTTTTTTCCATATTTTTTTTTATATAAATTTTTTCTTCAACCTATACACCACAAGTTATAATAGGTTTATAAAAACAAAAGATACTCTAGGTGGTTGAAGGTCTCTCGCTGATCTACGATATTTATGATATATCTCCGATAAAGAGAAGAATTTTAGGATATATCCCCAATAAAGTGAAGAAATGTCTGTGTAAAATTATTTTTTACAGATATTTACAGATAAAGTGTAAAATCGTGAAGAAATATCTGTGTAAAATCATTTTTTACAGATATTTATAGATAAAGTGTAAAATCGTTTTTTACAGATATTTCTTCACTTTATTGGGGATATCTCCTAAAATTCTTCACTTTATCGGAGATATATTACAAATATCGTAGATCAGCGAGCGGCTTTCAACCACCTAGAGTATCTTTTTGTTCTTATAAACCTATTATAACTTGTGGTGTATAGGTTGAAGACAAAATTAAAAAAATAAAAAATGAAAAACAGAAGAAAAAAATTAAAAAACAAAAAAACAGAAAATATAAAAATATAAAAAAGAAAAAACAAAAGAAAAAAAATATTTAAAAAAAAGAAAAAAAATTCCTTTTTTTTTTGTCTTGAAATGACCATTTTAGCCCTCAAAAGTCAGACTTAACGTCCAAATTGGATGTAATGGACACGGTTGAGGAGAATTGACAAGCTTGGGGGGTAAACTGATTAAATTGAAATGACAGGGACTAACATGAAATTACCCCTAAACCTCAGGGGGGTAAACTGAATTTAATCCTTTTTTTTATCAAAACTCACAAAAATTCATTGGCCAAAAATGTTCTAACAACGAGTATCACTTCGACAAATGGTGTTATATACAAACCTTTTCTTATAGCAAATTATTCGTAAGAGATTTTCTACAGTAATCGACAAAAAGCCATTGACAAAAGATTATTCTACCGATCGACAAAAAATCATTATAAAAGGTTCTCTACCAATTTTTTTTATTAACTCTTTTGCTGACAAAAGATTTTCTACCAATTTTGAATATAACGTTAAGTTTTAAATTCAAAATACTAACAATTCTCAGATCGTGAATTGCAGCGTCGATCGTGGTTCTCGGCATCAATCGTGGTTGCGGCAAGAGATTCCTGGTCTAGAGGCTTCTCAGATCATGTTTGCGGGTTTCAATCCAGCCTTTGAGTAGTTGTTGCTCGGCGGCGGCGGATTGAAAGCTTTTTGCTTCGTTCTTGGCTTGGTTGTGGATCGGAGCGGCGGTGACTCTGAGGGGAGGGTCTTGAACTTCTGATTTCCAGGTCGGAGCTCAAGGTTTCTCTCTAGTTTCGAAGATGGTGGAGGACAGAGGCCGGCCACCAGACTGGTGAAGGATAGGCATTGTTCCGACAGTGCATTTCATGTCGACCCGGAGGGAGAGGGAAGGTTGCTGGGTCTGCTACGATCTAAAACGAGATCCAAGGCGGTCGGTGCCGGTGAAGGAATCTTCCAGGGCTTGGCGGAGGTGGCGCCTGTTTTCGATCGGGTCTGCTCTCCGGTTCTCGCCCGGAAACCCTAGGTTTTTGGACTAGGTCTGGAGTAGTGGGTTAATGGGCCGTTTTAGGCCTATTAGCTTATTGTCATCCTTTTTTCTCCTTTAGATTGGGCCTAGTATGGACTGCTGGCCTGGGAGGTAGCTTAGCCTTTTTCCTGCTTTCAATAAATACCCTCACCTTGATCTTCCCTCCGTTGTAGTTGTTTGCTAGTTGATGAGTGGTGATGTACACCAAGAAGGTCTTAGGCGTCAAAGCTTGTCAAGTCAGTGGCTCTGGTTTAGGGTTGGTTAGGTGTAGGAGTTTTTACGTTTTCTTTTTTTTACTTTTTCTTTTTATTTTCGTTTGTTTAATTTTGGTAGTTCTGCTTTATGTAGTTTGATCTGTGCGTCCAGTTGCAATATGAGGAATTTTCTAATTCCTCTAGCTTGACCTAGTAAGGTCGTTTTATTAATGGAACTTGATTCGGTTTCCGTCAAAAAAAAAAAAAAAATACCAACAATTTCTCTAATTCCTACTTATATCGCATGTTAACGAAATTAGGGCCTAAAGGCTAACTCGTTTCATTAATTTATTACCATCCATTTTTGGACCATTAATATAAGTTGCAATTTTAAAATTAAAAGGTTACTAATTAATCCATTTCAAGAAGAATATTAGGCCCCGTTTGGTTAGCTGGAATGTCAAAATTGGAAAAGGATTTATTTTCCTTTCCAAACGGATATGGAATGGAATATGATTTGGTATTTCCATGTGAGTGTTTGGAATATTACTAGAAATTAAATTTTGGAATTAATTTTTCATTTCTATTGTAGTGTTTGGTAAGTCATAAGAATGAAATATAGAATTATAATTTTCAATAACGCCCTTTTACTAATTAAAGTACATCAATTTATAAGGAATATTGGTGGGGAATATAAATTTTTAGAGGGATAATTAATGTAATTTTGCCTTTGACAGTGGGAAATGGAA